>NC_052105.1:6592418-6598061 GCF_012273895.1 Zerene cesonia | reverse complement strand
AAGGAAATATAGTTAAGACAAAGGTGTTCCCTGAACTTGTGCCATAGACTGATCGAAAGAGCTTCATTATCTCTTTGCGGTTAGAGCGTTTATTTCTAGCCCCTATGTTCTGTCCTATTATCGTCTGCACTAATAGTGTAAAGCTTAGAGTTTGTTTGTTTGAACGCGATGATCTCAGGAATTAATGAATCGAGTTTCAATATTCTTTCAACTTGGATATTTGGGAAATCCTTGAGTGCTAATAGCTATATATGTACCACAGGCGAAGCCGGGGCGAACAGCTAGTTTATTCATGAAATGATAAGTTACTTTCATAGTTCTTAAATCGGTACTTTAATCATGGTTATGAATTGAATTAAGAAAATTGTGTTAGTTTTTATTTCTGTCTATGGACTTGTTAAACAGATTTATACAGTAACGGAAAGTATGGAAACAACCAAAAAAGACCGCATGGAATTTATTAAGTTATGAATCGTATTCTAATATAATTAATAAATCTAGTACATAAACCGACTGCAAAAAAAGAGGAGCTTATTTATTCGATTGTATTTTTCGTGTTTGTAACTTCACACCTTTTAACTGGGTGACCCGATTTTTATACATAAGTACTCTTTTATTGTCAATTGGTCATATAGTCCCATTTATATTTCGTCTATTTCTAACAATTTCAAGGTGATTCGTTTTTAATTTGCGTAAAATATTTATTCATTGTTTCATTTTTACATACTCCCATTTTTCCTTCATGGAACTTTTTTGTTTTTATTAAAATATCAAAGTGAATCAAATCGAAAGAAACCTAATTCAGTATAAACAAATGAATAATATCAAAGCCCAAAACATCATTAACGTATTATGGATATTATCTTAGCAGAATTAAAACAAATGTCTGGAACAAAAATTGTTTCGTAACGAATTGCGAATTCTATTAAAGCGGAAAATATAAAAAAATTTGAAAGGCAATTTTTAAGGTATGTATATTAATAACTAGCATTCCGCCCGCGGCATTTCTCGCGTAGTCACGGATAAGATAGACTCGGGGCGTTACCGACAAAGTTCCCGTTCCCGTTAGATTTCCGGGATAAAAACTATCCTAAGTCCTTTCTCGAGTGTAAACTATATCTGTACCAAATTTCAACCTAATCGGTTTAGCCATTCTTGAGTTATAAATAGTGTAACTCACAATATAGATTAATCTTTCATAATCTTTCATAAATATCAACATTTGGTGAAAGTCATGGATGTGGTTGTGAGTAATATTCCAGCTGTCTGTTACAATTGTTTTAAATTATGTGAGAGGGCTATAGGTTTGACATGTGCTATATAAAATTAACAGTAATAATTTAAATAAATTAAACGTAACGTATCATGACACCACGTTCCCAAAAATGAACGAGGTTCTCAATTTAACTGTATTTTTGCACAGCTAGTAATAAATACCTCTACATAAGTTTAAATAATTAACATGTATTCATGACAATTATACATATCATAGTACTATTGTTTATTGGTACAATTCCTTCAAAATGTTTTCCTCCTTATTCGAAATAAAGGCCCAGTTAACAGCAAATAAAAACCAACCTCATATATGTCCAAAACACCAGAGCAAGCATAAAACATCAATTAAAATAAAACTAAAACATCGATGCTCGATAAACGCATACATAAATGATTGGAGGGATACAGAAACGGGGGAATTTAAAACGCTTGAAAAATATATAATAGCAACTCGCATTTTTCAGTTTGCACTCGCGTATTGGGCATTTGTAAGTGAGATTTGTAAGGGTTCATTAAAAATTTTTGTAATTCATGAACGTTTTCAAAGTTTGCCTGATACCGCTGCTAACTTTGTGTATTTTTCGCGTATTATTCACGCTGACCTGTATGATTTAAAAAGTATAACGGAGTGAACAATGAAATAAGCGTATAGAAAAGTGTATAATTAATTTTATGAGTTACACGAGGTCCATACCGGCTTTCCTCGTTGTACAGATAGTCCAAGTCACTTAGTGAAGGTACAGCTTTCTAATGGTGAAAGAATTTTTGAATTGGTCTATTAGTTTGTTTGTGAAGTTATTGCAGGCATACATTAAAGGTAAAAAATATGCATCTTCTTTATTATAGTAGTTTAGATGCAACGTTCCATTCAAAGTTTCATTTATTTTAAGTGTTAAAATAAAGTGAAAAGTAAAATATACTATAAACATTCTATTAATGAAATACATTACTAAATGTAATGAATGCATCAACCTTTATCTATTTCTATATGAAAATTCATCTAAATATGTTCAGTGGACTTAAACTCATTTGTATGGTATTTTGTGTAATATTAGTAGTCGATTGCTTTTATTATAAAAAAATGTAGAAACACAACTTCTGGATACAGCTGCTTTCGATTATTTGGGAGCTAAAATGACAAACAACTTAACAAAAATTTAGTTTTATGTTGTATAGCATTACAACTTATTATTTTTTTTTTTTTTTCTTTAAACAATATCTCGGCCACAAATGTCGCCGGGGTTACTGATGATCACAGGCCTAGGCCAAGTATATCCATTCTGGAATATAATATACAATTATTATTATTATCCTACTAATATTATAAATGCGAAAGTTTGTCAGGATGTGTGTATTTGTTGCTCTTTCACGCAAAAACTACTGAACCGATTGCAATGAAATTTGGTATGCAGATAGCTGAACAACTGTACTAACATATAGAGAACTTTCTATCCCGATATTCCTACGGGATACGGACTTACAAGGGTGAAACCACGGGTCGCAGCTAGTGCTTTATTAATGAGATATTTTTCAAGAATAGATAAAGTTTGACACGTTTCGGTGAAATGACGCGTGTTTGATTCCCGCCTCGTGATCAAAGTTTTTTCAATTCTTTAAAAATTTATCAGTTATAAAGCATTTCAATGCTATAAAACTAAAAATTAAATTTCACAATTATAAAATATTTAACTTATCCACATTTAAGTGTAAAATAGTCCATAAGTGACGTTGAGATGAGAGCGAGTTTATCAGAGATTCGTCATACCATTCCTTAGTATCACATATATATCAAAACAAAGAGGAAAGAATCACATTTCAGTTAGCACAAACCAATTCTAGGAACACGCGAAGCAATTATCAAGCGAAGAGTATTCGCAGAATTGATATGCCTAATCGATCAGAGGAAATGCTCATATAACTCACCAGCTTTCTGCCTGCGGCTTTGAACGCGTATTTAAATAAGCAATCGCTGAGTTTAACCCATGTAATTTTATAGTATTTTCGGGTTAAAGTATGTGGTAAATTATGTGTTTTGACGGTTCAAATTCGCTATTGAAAGAAGTTTAGTCGAATTAAATGTTTGAGTGTGAGTTTGTAAAATCTATGTACTTTTCGGGTCTCAAAATATATCTGTACCGAATTTCGTCCAAATCAGCCGAGTAGTTCCTGAGATCGCGTTGAAGCAAACGAATAAACTTTTCAGTCTTATAAAAGAACTAGCTTTTGCCCGCGGCTTCGCATGCATTAAATTCGGAACAGTTTAATATACGTTATCATACATACCTTGCCCTTGAATCACTCTATAAAAAAATCAAAATCCGTTGTGTAATTTTAAAGATATAAGCATACACACATACGCGGGAAGCGATTCGGCTTTATACTATGTAAATTAATAGATTGAATTTGTTAATTAGTTCCCAAAATATCTCAAAGATGCCGGTTACTCGAGTTTCGGCCAATTATAGACCGCGCTTGAGTCAAGGTGGCCCTCAATTCCGGGCAACATGAAGCGATAAATCTTATAGCCTGCGAAATTTAGTCTAGCTTAGATAAATTGAACATCGGGGTTTTGTCTTGACGTATTACTGGACCAATTTATTACAAACAATTACGGAAAATCGCTTGTCGTATATAAACAGGATGGAAATGTTGAATGGGTCCTGTAGGAAAGCACTTTTAATACTGAAGATTGAGCAAATTATACTGAGAGTTTTGAAAGACTAATTTTCTAAATAAACGGAGAGCTATGAGGTATTCATATCAACTTAGAAACACCTCTATGGCGTAAGCACTGTTTTTATATACTAATGTTACGTTACCGATCTGAGTGATGAAATTTTTCGTCTCTAATAATTACTGCCGCGGGACGGGCACGAGCTCTTAGCAATACCGTCGGCTCACACTACAGCCCGAGCTCCATCACCGATTCCGCGCGCTCTTACGCTATTTTGCGCTCAATGCTCTCCTGAAGGATAACCCAGACTGTGATCTGTTTGCGGATAGATGGAGATCTTTGTTGTCGGCATGTCGGAGCTTCTGTGAAAGCTACATCTAATCGAATGTATTTATTTTATATTGTTACTTGTATCTGAATGTCACTAATCGTAAAATTATGTAATGTATTTAATTGTAATTGTGTCATATATATATTATTTATAAATTTAAATGAGATGTTATATAATGTAAAAATTGATAGTTAATAATTAATGACATTGGTGTAAAACCGTTTTAATTATAATTAAAAATAAACTTCATGAAACAACTTTTATAAAAATAATTGATTGGAGATTGAAGGAGTTTCTGAATTCCTGAGATGCTTTAGTTCCGAGAAAACAAAAAGCCATGTCTTCTATTAAACACTATTGTCTGACATCATACAGAAAGAACTATTCTTCAATGCCAGTAATTATACTCAGTGAGATTCATCCCAAAGTGTTAGGAGCGCATCCAATCAGCTTTCAAGCCTGGCTTCAATCTGGAATAAACGTAATGGAGTGTGTGAACATGTCCGCTAGCTTAGAGCAGATATTTGATAGAAGAGATAACAGTTGGTTCAGCTACAGCTAAATATATTGCGATATAATACTAGCGAGCACACAGTTGTAATTTAAGTCAATGTGATAAGTCTGTGTGATAAAATAATGTGTTACATATATATTACTCAAAGGTGAATATATATATGCTAAATATATATTACTCAAAGGTGACTGGCTGACTAACATAGTGATTTATCAACGTACAGCCCGAAACACTGGACGGATAGGGCTGAAATTTGGCAAGCAGAAAGATGGAGACGCTTAGAAACGATTTTGATTTATTCTTTGCCCATTGGAAGTACAAATAATATCATATAATAGGGGATGAAAGTTTCTACGATGAAAATTTATTAAAACCGCGCGGTCGAAGCCGCGGACAACATGTAGTTTCAATATAATAAGTCAACTCAGTCTCCTCTTCTCCCCATGATCACTAGAATATGTTCGAAACGTTATATGAATAATTAGGATGCCTATTTTCTTTTCCTCACCCTTCCCAGTCCATTCCTTCTTTCCTGTCATTAATCCTTTCCTTTTCACTTACCCTACTAAGCGAGCAGCGCATTCGCAGAGCCACCTTTGCGAATGTTCATGGGCGGTGGTGATCGCTTACCATCAGGCGAACCACCAGCCCAATTGCCCGCTATGACATAAAAAAAAATCGCGTTAAAAATCCGATAAAGAGTCTTTAAAGTTTCGGAATGTTTAAATAAAAAAGCACATAGTTCGCGAGTTCTAATTCTAATTCTTCTTTTATTAACTTTTTAAATTTAAAATCAAAAACTACGACCGGTTTCGGAACATCGTCGGCAGGTATTTTAAAAATCTAAAA
>NC_052105.1:6573442-6591418 GCF_012273895.1 Zerene cesonia | reverse complement strand
TATCAACATACAGCCCGAAACACTGGACGGATAGGGCTGAAATTTGGCAAGCAGGAAGATGGAGACGCTCAGAAACGATTTTGATTTATTCTTCCCCCAAGGGGATATAATAGGGGATGAAAGTTTGTACGATAAAAAATTATTATCACCGCGCGGGTGAAGCCGCGGACAACATGTAGTTTCAATAATTATAATAAGTAAATTAAAGATAGAAAAGACATGAAATTACTCAGTCTCCTCTTCTCCCCATGATCACTAGAATATGTTCAAAACGTTATATGAATAAATCGCGTCAAAAATCCGATAAAAAGTCTTTAGAGTTTCGGAATGTTTAAATAAAAAAAGCACATAGTTCGCGAGTACTTCTTATATTAACTTTTTAAATTTAAAATCAAAAACTACGACCGGTTTCGGAACATCGTCGGCAGGTATTTTAAAAATCTAAAACTCTGAAATGAAGTTCTATTAAGGTTTAACAATATAAAAAAAATTAAAAAGTCTTTAAATTCCATAAGGTTATTATATAGCAGCTGTTGTTTGAAAGACAATCAATACGATTATAATAGAAGCAATACCAAATAAAACAAATGATAATAAATTAAAATAGCAACTGGAATAAAAACAAATGTTAAACATGTGTCAAAGAATGCTTTTTTTTGAATCTGTATAAAATAAATTCAGAAATTAAAACTTATTTACATTGTCACAAACATAAGTTTAGATGTTTGTACGTCAATCATGCTGAAACTACTGAGCAGATTTTGATGAAATTTGATATATAAACAGGGTATAAGCTGACTTGGATGATAGGATACTTTTTATCCCGATTAAATACTCCTTTGAGATAAAACAGGGTCTTGATATCCGGGCGGAGACTTAATAAGGTTTTCCACAAATGTAGACATTTACAAGACATTAAGAAGATGTATTATTATCATAATAACGAGTAAATAAAGAACACCTACCAAATACATGCGTGACTGTTGAAAATACATAAAGGAATGAAAATGATTAATATTAGACGAAAATTTCACCGCCTCAAATGAAACACATAGAATGTTATCTGATTCCATTCCGCAGAAGCATATATTGAATGTATTGAAATGTATTTTAATTTTCTATATTATGTATGAATTATAGATTCGTCGAAACCGTATAATGTCGTGAATAGAGTTAAATCTGTCTGTTACAAAATAGTTATTTTCGTTCTATATGTACAAAATACATATTATAATCTAAAACTTAGCATAAGTTCAATTTGCTATTTAAATAAGCATTTTTAATACAGAGTTAATTTTCCATCATTTTAATAAGAAACATTATTCATAATTAATATATTAAACTAGCTTTATTCTATATGATTACAAGAAAAACCCTTTCCTTCTTATTACGTTTTATTTATTTTATATAAATATGTATGTATGTACACACTCACACACACACACACAGACTTTTATTTTTTCATTTTTTATTTTTATTTTTTACGTGTTAAGCAAATGTAGAAATTAATTTATTTTTGTTTTTGTACCTAATTAAATTTTTGCTTTGCTTGCACATTTAAATATAGATTTACTTATTTATAAGGAGGAACGTTGGCTCTTAAGATACAGATTTTTTTTTCTAGTTTAAGAGGCAATGTACATAGTTATGTAAGGTATGTTTTGGCAAAATAAATGTATATTATGTTCTTCGAAATTTAAGTATTACGAATAAATATTAATTATTATGCTAGCGGGACACGCTTGGTTTTTCAATCAAATCAAAGTAACATACAAACATGCTCGTCGAATGTGTTGGTATCTAAATTACTAAGCATGGCCGACCACGACTCGTCATGGCAATATATTTTTTTATGTCAACACTGGTCTTTATTGTAAGCAGTTGCAGAAACAATGTGACCACAAATGTGTGTAGATAAAATAGAGGTGGCGAAAATTCACACAAATGGTATAAGGTTACTACAATCAGAAATTAAAAACTTTTTAACGGATTTTAAACGCAATTTATTCATTATATTATTAACCCGACGTTTCGAACTGACTGAGATGTTACATGTCTTGAAGGTCATACAAAAATATATCAAAAAATAAATCGCGTTTAAAATCCGTTAAAAAGTTTTTAATTTCTAAATGTGTAATACTCGCGTAAAATTAAATAGAAGACAATACTATGTTACTACAATTGTCGGAAGGGTGTCACTGAAAATCAGAATTAAGTCCTCTCTTCTCTATCCCTTATTTGTAACACATACTTAATTGTCATACAAGCTAATAATTTTCGTTTTTCTTTTCTAAATTATTCCCTTCTGTGGCTCTCTATGTTCTGTTGTCTGTATGTGTGAGTTAAAGTAAATGTCTTTTAATTCTTCTTCTTTCTTTCATTTGCCAATTATGCGATTAAAATAATAAATAAGTGACTTTAGTAACAACCACTGGTTACTAAAGCGACAACAGCCTCTTTGAGCTTATACAATGATACCCCAAAAATATCGAACATCCTTTGATTTATCTAGAAAAATTAGGATTATAATGAAATCATGCGCTGTATAGCGAGCCGGTATGTCTGCCGGTATGACTGCTGGTATGTCAACCACTGCTGCAAACTATCTGCTTCCATTATAGCATTGTGGTAGTGGCTGGCATACCTAGTAGTCACAATTATTTTATTTCATATACGACATAATATACTAACATAGTTTTTAAGAATTAATTGTTACTAACAAAATGAGTCTGAGTTGCTTGAAATTAAATAAAATAAATAATTGAACATATATATAATGCTTATATTTTATAAAAAATTCATAAATTTAATAGTTTCATCACGAACACATCCACTGTCAATAAGGCATAAAGTATTAACTGAAGTCAATGTTGTTACGCTGTGTCAGACCTAAGGCCCATACATTTTAAGTATTTAAACAAGTCACATTTATTGTTCTTTCTCTTCGTGTATGTATCATAATAAAGGTATTTTCTTTCTTTACAATTACATTGCAAGCGTCTGTATAAATGCGTTATTTTATGTCAAAGCTCCTTTAATGTTTGTAGAAAAACCAACACAGATGCCGATCACTCACACAGCGAACACTTAACAAAAACGGACTAATGCCTATACAGTATCCATGTTTGTTTATTATTCGCTATTTGCCAATGTTTTCGAAGCGTGTGGAGCCCGCCTTTGGTAATGCCGGTTTGCATCATATTAAGCATAAGCCTTGGTCCAGTATGTTTGTAAACATTACAAATATACACACAAAAACTCTTTTTTTATTTTTATATTAGATATATAACGTAATATAAGATGATTATAACCATTTCAATATTTATTTATCACCTTATTTACGAATCGGACGTACACATCATAAATACACTATCTTCGCAAATCAAGTAAATACTAAATTAAAAACGAAACAAGGTTTAATTTACACAATGTTCGTACCTACTAGTATTCGGTTACCCCATGCCGCTTTGAAACGCGCACCAGCGGAGTTTTCAATAGCCTTTCAAATGAGCAAACCATGTGATTGATGTTAGGTGACAATAAGATGAAGGCACAATGCCTCGTTCGCTCGTTTATCAAACTGCTACACCAGAGAAACTGATACTTTTCTGTGTATTGTACGACGTGATGATTACTTGTTTATTCGTTTAATATGTCGGAGAGAGTTAATAAAGTTTAAGTCATATAAAATTGGTGAACTCCTACCGTATAGTCGAATATAAAACTCAATCTCAAAGACGAGCTTTTCAATAACCATTTTTTTTTTTACTTCTTCAACGCATTATAGAAAAAAATTTTATTCGTTAATTTTAACAAGTCGAATGGATAGCCAATTGTTTTTTTTCAACAGATAACTAAGAAACTTTTTATATTTATTTGACAGAAGAAACGGCGGGAAAACGAAAAGAAAAATAAACAAAATGGCCCCGTAAAGGTTTACTTAACCAGCTCAAGTGCTCACACAATAAACAGACGGTAAACGAAACGTAAGTACGTGTTTTTCTGAGATAAATATCCTATTAATATTGAATGAATGAATACTGAAAAGTGAAATCTATATACTATATTACATTTTATCTTAAAACTAACGGTCTGCCCGACTTCACCCGTGATACATATATAGCCTATAGCCTTCCTCAATAAATGGACTATCTAACACTGAAAGAATTTTTCAAGTCGGACCAATAGTTCCTGAGATTAGTGCGTTCAAGCAAATAAACTCTTCAGCTTTATAATATTAGTATAGATTACTTAATTATAATTAAGTCTATGCAAACATTCATATATTTTCTCATACATTTCAATAAAATTCTTTTGTTGTTCGATCAATATACATTTACGACGATAATCAACATTTCTTGCCATTTGGCATTTAAGCTTGGTCAAACGCCATGACCGTAAAAGGGTGAGTTATAAAACTTATTCCATGCACATTTAATCCTTTTACTTTATTTAAACATCTAGTAAGTCTGTCTACGCTTGTCACTGCACTGCACTGCCAAGCATCAAACCTTGTAACCATAATTATCTCAAGCAATTATTTTCAACTAGCTTTTGGTTGTTTTACATATAAACCTTCCTCTTGAATCTCTCTATCTATTAAAAAAATCCCAATCAAAATCCGTTGTGTAGTTTTAACGATTTAAGCATACATAGAAGCGACTTAGCTTCATACAATGTAGTGATATGAAATACAAAATTCCATCAACAACGACACAAGTAATTAGTAATAAGCGAAATTGACGGTTCACCGTAGCCGATTGCAGCCGGAGCGACATTATCACGCATCAGTGACAGATATGGGCCCCTAAATCTCCATTGCCTGATTTATTAGCGCGTCCGATTCCGAATTTAGTTAACTGATTACAGGCGAGAATGCTGAGAACTTATTATTAGCTGTGGCTGGTATATACACAAAACTAAACATAAAAATAAACAGAGGCCTAAACATAAATATGCCCGATATGCCTACAAACTTTCACAAAAATCAGTCCAGCCGTTTCGTAGGAGTATGGTGCCTAACATTGTGACAGGTGAATTTTAGAAGTGAGAAGATATAAAAACTTTTAAACATGTATATCACCACGTTCACATTTTTCGATATTAATAATTTGAAACTTGATTTAAGTTTTAAATCGTGTTTTTTTTTTTGTCACAGTCGGCAATGGAGCTGGTGGGACGCCTGATGGTAAGCGCCACCACCGCCCATGAACATTTGTAGAGGCATAAGGTCCATTGCAGACTTTACGCCTCTACAAATGAATTGCCGAGTTTAAATTAGGAAGTGAATAAGATAGGATTTTTGAGAGGAATCAAGAACAGTACTAAGAAGGGTCGTGTCGTATGATATCGTCAAAACCCGCTAAAACCAGACGAATAGTGAAGTCCCGTGTCCCCTAGTGGGGTATGGGGCAGATGATGTATATCTGTTTCACTGATCAATTTTTTTACGAACAAGTAGGTGATCAGCCTTCTGTAACCTGCCAGACCAAGACATTTTTATTTGTGCGTCCCCACCGGGAATTGAACCCAGGACCCCTCGGTATTACGCTCACGCGTTAACCACTGTACCAAGGAGGCGGTCTAAAACCAGACGACAACTTCTCTAAATTGACATCACAGTTAAATAAAAGAGGCATTTACACGTTTCCTTCAGTGAATAGTAAATTTATTTCAGTGTAACAGGAAATACCATTGCAAGGCCGAATTATAGCTGATACGGCTGAAGCAAGCTGCGCGCCAACTTCGTGACAACGCTGCTCATTGTGCTCGTATTTTGTATGTTATCTCGCAAACGGTTGGGAGAATGTTCTGAGACTACTGATTTTTGTGGACGTTAATTCTCGTTTTATTATTTATTAGCTGCGCCCCACGGTTTCACCCGCGTGAGTCCGTATCCGTCGGAATATCGGGATAAAAATAGACTATATGTTATTTCAGTTGTCCAGCTGTCTACGTAACAAATTTCATTGCAATCGGTAGTTTTTGTGTGAAAGAGCAACAAACACACACACACACATCCTTACAAACTTTCACATTTATAATATTAGTAGGATTAGGATTAGGATAAGGATTAGGATAAGGATTAGGATAGTAGGAAGTAGGATGTTATCACATTCAATTTGTGAAAGTATAAAACAATTAAATAGTGCGTCAAAAATTGGTCAGAAAAACGTCTTTACGTCTTCCATAAGCGTACCTATTTGTATGTGTGTCCGTACAATTACATTGACACTTAGCTACCGATTCCTCATTCATAACTCTTCATCAAATTGCACATAAAGCATATGTCAATTCCATACTTTAAAGATTTTATTTTACTACCATTTATCTAGGCCTGATGATTCTATTTCCTATCTAACTTCCTTCACCTGTACTGTAGTTTAAATATATAAAGTAAAAACAATACCAGAAATAATGGCAACACTTAAAATAACACGATTTAAAATATAATCGTAGAAAAATATTGTCACATTTCCGATATTCTATAAAACATATATTTTATTGCATACGTTCATTTTGTATTCGGACGTGGTGTGAAGACGGAAAAACAAAACATCGAGTGTATGGAGATGTTCTAGATAGAAATATATAACAAAGTATTATATTCCATTCAATTATAATGAACTTTTTTATTCCCTTTCGGATTCTATGAATGCTATAAGAAATACTTTCATTGTTTGTCTTATCTGTAAAACATTGCTTTTAGCAGAATTCTACGATACAATTGTTTTAATGTGATTATGATAACAAATACAGCAATAAAAAGTGTGCTATAATTTATACAAGAAACACTACTTTAAATATTAAAACATACGCTATATTGTCAAATACACTATCAATCCACTTAATAACTTCTTAGTAAAATTTATGTTTGAAATACTTAAGATAAGATTGTAATTGCTTAAATTCGTAACGATACTAAATCTTATTTACGGTTGAACAACATATAAACATAAATGCCCATTACATTAATTAGTTCACAAAACATAAGTTCATTAGAGACGTTTGAACTTTGAAGAAATATTATAAACAAAATGTTACAAAACTCTCGTCTCCCCAATTTTTCTAACGTCGAACAGATTTTCAAAACAAAAAACAATTTAATTAAATTAAATTCCTTACATTCAAGCACTGGTATTGTTCTTGGAGCAATCAGGAATGCCGTCTCTTAAATAAATCTAATTATTTCTGAAACGAATAAATAAAACATATCTAATGAGATCTCCTTTTGAGTTAATTAAGGATAATGTACTATTTTAATATTCTGTGTTTGTTAATTTAATATTGCTTTTATAAGCTTTCAGCTGAACATTTTTTGTAAGTGAATTAGGCGTGTAATCTGTATGTGAAGTAATCCCACGGAATAAAGTACTTTTATGAAATTAACGTTATAACAAGCCTGTTATTTGTCAAATTTAATGAAGGTTCTTTAAATTGAAGTTGATTATTATAAAAAATATTTAAAGTTTTACATTGTTTTGTATGAAAGTAAACAAATACTTTATATTATAATTTAAAGATTTGTTTTAAAATAATTGCATCTGATTGTAACTTAAATAATTTCTTAGAATCTACTAGGTTAACTACCTGTCTGTCTCTTCTTTACGCTGTAACCAGTGTACCGATTTGATTGAATATGGGTACGAAGATAGTTTACAATCTGAGAATGGACGTAGGATAGTTTTTATCAGGAAAGTACCTCGGGAATAGGCACGAGGTGTGTAAAACCCCGGACGGTGTGATTTTCTTTTGTTTGCGCGAGAAGCCGCGGGCGGTAAGCCAGCGATCAATAATAGGCCCATAATGAGTTCGATGTTAATTGCTCCACAAAAATAATATCCGCCGCTATCATAGCAACTCTTGGAAATGCGTTTTTAATTAAAATGCAATGATATTCATCAACGCTTATCAATTGAATTTTAATTACGGCCATTTTCATAAGATACGTTTTAAACATTATATCATAATTTTGCGTATAAGTTTGGCTTTATTTGCTTAATTTGTAATCAATATTAGGTTTCATTCTGTTAAATAGAATCTGATTTATATATTACGCTTCGCACGGGCACTCAAAGAAACAGCATCACAGATCCCGCTCTCATCTCAAAGCTTTGGTGGACCGCGGACGAATGGATCATAGCGAAACTTTTCATAGCGATAAATAACAATTTTGGAATAACATAAATGGTATAACGTTCTTAAAATCGTAAAGATTCTATATTCAAACCATTTCAATCTAGGGATTATATGAAGTAATTGCAAAAACTCATTAAATATAGAAATATCGGAATATCTTATTTCGCAATTATTCGTTGAAATTAACTCACAAACATTGGAAATTGATTATAACAAACAACAATCTGAAACGAATTTTCTTCGCAATACCACACAATATAACTAGATACTATGCGTAATAAGAAATATCCCGATCTTCTACATATATTTTATCTAAGCCGAGATCTTAAACACATTTAAAATGCAAGCGTAGAGATATTGTGGGATATGAATTTGCAATTTTAGACCAAATACCAAAACTGCATATAGACATTCGTATTATAAAATGACTCACGTGAATTGTGCTTCGCAAATATTCTGTCTTGAGCAATATTTACAAAACGATGTACTTACTTCAAGTTTTACAGTCCGTTCTTAGGAAGATGCTGCGTCATGGTAATGTTTTGTGATATTCCAATGATTATGAATGGCATGTGGGAGTCGAGCACGCTTCGGCACGTGTTGGGCCAGCTCGCAACGGAGAAGTACCACACCCTCACAGAAAACCAGTGTCAAATAGGCATGTTTCTATGTTTCGTACGGTGAGTGGGGGAGCCGGAGGACTTTTTCCTTTTCTCACCCGTCGCTGTTTTAGCCAATTTTCAGCGCGATCTGTACAGTAAGTTTAGGCTGAGCGTTAATAGATCAGTCATCTTTGTTTTTTTTAAGGTAACACAAAATATATATTAAAACGTCGCACCACATTTTGTCGAACGGCCATAAATATTCCGCCACTTCCAGTTATTCAAAGGAAATGGATTTTAAAATAGGTTTGCGGAAACATTCGGGTCTTAACCGGGATACACTGCGGCCGGCAGATTACTGACCCGTGTCCGGCTAACCGGTTCCCCATGTGTCATGCCTGTTAGGTGTAGGTGTTTAAATTACCTGATGTAGTATTAACATACGAAATTGTTTGTCAGTTTTTTAGGCAGATGTGTGAAAAGGGTGAACAGGTTTGGATGAAATTTTGCGTGTGGATACAACATTGGTGAAGAACTAAATCTTGCATTGTCACGATTTTATTAGCTACGGAGGCACGTTTCCTTTTCCTCACCTTTCCCAGTCCATTCCTTCTTCCCAGTCGTCTATTCTTTCCTCATCCATTACTCCTATAAGCGGGCAACGTATTCCCAGGCACTACTCTGCGAATGTTCATGGCCGGTGGTGATCGCTTACCAACAGGCGAGCAAAGAATTGCTTCATCTGTATATTGTATGTAACTGACTCCTTTTGACTAGATTTTGACCCACTTTAACAAATTTAACCAACAAATTTAATTCAAACTTTGTACACTTATCAAGGATCGTTGACAACACAATAGTTTCATGAGTTTATCTTACTATCCTAATTAGCATCGCCTGGATTAAATAATTTCGTAATGTAAACTTACTGAACCATTGAAACAAATTAGTTGAATATATCATTTTTCATTTTTAGTTTAATAGCTATCAAATGCTTTATAAATGTAACTATTAAAGAAAAGCAAAAATTTGCGATTATTTTAGGAACTACGAAGTTTAAAACTAGCGTTCCGCCCCAGCTTCGCCCGTCGTACATACATAGCCTTCCTCAATATATGGGCAATCTAACACTGAAAGAATTTTTCAAGTCGGACCAGTAGTTCCTGAGATTAGCGCGTTCAAACAAACAAACAAATTCTTCAGCTTTATAATATTAGTATAGATAAACATCGCATCGGATTTTCATATAATACTAGCGATTCACCCTGACTCACTCACATAGCACTCAGGGATCACGTACAAATTTAACATTGAAGAATATTTGAAATCGGTCCAGCTTCTTATCTTTGTATTATTAAGGAATAAGTATCGATTTTACATTATCTGTAAGAACATAATATATGTACATTTATATTATTCATTTTATATGTTTCTAACGTTATCACGCAAAACCACTGGACCGATTTCAAACAATCTTTCACCATTATATCGTTGCAAATCACAGAGTGACAGAGGTTATACGTACCACGAGCGAAGACGGGGTGAACAGCTAATAAAAGGTGAAAATCCAGAGATATTTATTCGTGTATTCAGCACATTTAAAGTAGGTACGATGCGTTTCAAAAGAGATGATTATAGTACTCCGTAGCAGCGACAAAGTGGAGTGAAATTCAATTTTCCTTCATAAAAATATAGCTCATAGAATATACGAGTACTTCCTTAGGCACTAGAGAAGTATGCTTTCAAGGAATTTATAGTTACGATGTGTCGTTTTAGTTACAAATGGGTGAATGCACTCGGAATTACGAGTTTTTGGCGTATATGAGCTTATTATATACGCACATACTAATGTAAATTTTGATTTATTGCACTGTAATGCTTTAGAAATGAGATTTTTAAAAGACAAGAAAATAATCGATCGACACGCGGCCAGGCTTGAAGGGTCGCGCAGACTTTGCCACGGTACGGCCTATAATGCGAGTTTGAATCTCGCTTGGTGATCGAATTTTTTATATTTTTTAAAAATTACTAAGCGTATATTTCTTGTTGTGTATCCATCAGCACCCATGAACATTTGCAGAGTTAAACGCCTCTACAAATGGGTTGCCAGTTTTTTAAAATGAAAGGAATACAGAAAGGATTGTCGACGGGATAGAAGGAAAGCGGTGGGAGGGGTGAGGAATAGGATATGGACCCCCGTTACCCACCGCATAAAAGACAGTAGCATTCGCATGCTACTTCTTTTATGGGTGTGATACTGCCCCGGAGCCAACTCGCCCAATTCGTGCCGAAGCTTGCTCGACTCCCACATAAAGGTCAATTAATTGTAGCGTTGTAAGGAACGTAATTTACGACGTCAAGTCTAGAAAACTTAAGCTCCGAAGCCTTAGCTAGGTTTCAACTAAATGCAAACATGTAGCATCAAGCAGCCGAATATATCAACGTGTCTGGGAGCCTTCTAACACCATGCGACACGAAAATATAAGCTAATCGTTTTAGTTATATCCAGTAGTAAGAGACACAATTGCAATTTAATATCTAAACAGATATTAAATTCTAGACTACACAGACATGTAAAGAAACTAACATACATGATGTATGAATTCTATTCTATACCTTTATTTTATAATCGGTTAAAAATCGTTTTAGTTCTAGTTCTACACTGCGAAATATATCGTCTCCACTCGACCAATTCTCTATCCCAACTACCGTCATCTGTGCAGGCTATGTGCCCTGCCCATCGCCCTATTTCAATTTGCTGTACAACCGGTGGACTATGTCGTCGCCCTTTAATTATTTTCTGAACCTCCTCATTTCTCGATCACTCAATGAAACCCCATAACTCATCATGGAACTCCTGGTACAATAACTGTGGCTTCAGACAAATATAGGGAACATAGAAGCAGCATATTAGAAGAAAACACATACAGTAAATCGAGAAACATTTAATTATTCATTTATTTAAAGCTAAATAGACAAACAAGAAGTATGTGGTTGAATTTACTTTTTAACATATTACAATATCCTCGTCCGATATCGTGTCGTAACGTGAAATATGACTGTGTACGATTCACGATTGAGATTACGTTGCTTTAAATGTATGCGGCGTGATCTATGCGGGTATTTCAGTAATTAATTCCATTGTTTCTATGATTTAATAGAGCGACTATGCGGTAGGATAAGTTATCTATTCTTCAATCACTTATCAAACAATCTACTACTAAATTTATTTTTTAGCCTTATAGCATTTAAATGCTTTATAAATAAGAAATTTTGAAAGAACGGAAAAAATTCGATCACGAGGCGGGATTCGAACCCGCATCTTTTGCCAAATCGTAGCAACGCATAGCCTCTCGGCCACCCGTGATCCTGACATAGTTATCGAATTTCCTCTACTCTTTCAGTTTCATGTGCCTAAGGGGCACCCCACGCCACCTATTGAGATGATTAAGAACCATCACAACCAATACGAAACATTATTTCAATGATTAAAATATTGTATCGATGGAACGCGACACAAGAACAGCGTGCCTCTTGCTTTGCATCCGGATTAAATGTATAATGTATCTTATTAGGTACCTATCATCTATTTATACGAAAAATTCCATCAAAATTCACTCAGCTACTAATTTCCCAATTAAGTAACATGAGGCCATGGGCATATGCTATTTGTATAGAAAACATAACTCATTTATGTTTTCTATCATATTATCGTATCTTAATCTAAACTGTAATTTCTCACATTTTCAAAGGAAAAGCGTGTATTGATATCATTAAAAATAAAGAGGTCCCGAGGTCTATTTCTTTTTGTTACCTCCATCTCAAGCCGGTAGTCCTGCTACGGGAAGCACTTAACTTCAAAAATGAGCTTTATGACCATATTAGAAAAGTCATCGACTTATCTCCCGTCGTTTGCGTGTTTGAAACATTTTGCCATTTCATGCCGGATGGCACTTAAGGTTGAAATTCCTTTAACCTGAGGTCGCAGAGTAGCATTTTTATTTTATGCGAACAAAATTCAGTGTACGTTTTATGACGCGTCTAATGCTTGTAAAGGTGAAACTCGTTGGATGACTATTACAAATCTTATTGTAAAAGTTTTAAATTTGTAATAAATCTAGCCGTTTACTCTGACTTTGCTTTATAATTTCTTTTTAGGTTTAATTAAATTAGCAGTCAGTTTCCCTCTGAAGGATTTATTTATTTATTTACTTATTTATTTATCCAAATCACATGCCATTACAGGTTTATCTGTGACTACTAATATTTATAATATGAAATTTACTCTGTTCGTCTGTTACGATGTCGCTCCTTAATTACGGCTCCAATTAATGAAATTTAAAGCAGAAATAGACTAGGAAGCAACAAAAAGATTAAAGTTATATTTTTGTTAACCAATAATATTTTTTTCCCATAAGCGCTACTGAGCTGGTGGTGAACATTCGCGTAGGCAGCGCCTCTGCGAATGCGCTACCCGCTTTAAAGGGAAAGGGATAAGAAAGGGTTGACGACAGGAAAGGATGAAGGAGGAAACACCACTCTTGGCTCATAAATTTTTATCAACAACTAGCTGTTTGCCCCGGCTTTACCCGTGGTACATATATAGCCAATGTCACTCATTGTAATTGCAGCTTTCTAATGGTGAACAATTTTTGAAATCGATCCAGCCGTTCACGTGTGATGGCGTGACCAAGGGAAATAGGGATTCATTTATATATATATATATATATATATATATATATATATATATATATATATATATATAGATAATTATCACTTCGAAACATTTTGTCGATTTACACAAGATGTCTGATAACCAATGTCTATCTATCGGAATTCAAATCACTTGAAGCGCCCCCTTGTTGCGGGATTCAGCAAAATTTCAAGAGCATCCTTACAATCTGATCTAATCACAATACCGTTATTGTGTATAATGTATACGACGGTTAAATGTTTGTCGCCCTCAAGAAATTGTCTCGTAATGAGCCATTCAAGACATCAGATGGGACGAAAATTTCCTCTTAATCTTTGAGCTTCTTAGCAATTTTAAAGCGATTTACGCAAAATAAGCTTAAGCCTGAATGGTTATGTTCGGTGCGGTCGTGTTTTGCTTTATTTTTGTCTAGATTCTATATTAATAGGGTCAAGGAAAATCTGTATCTTATTTCACTGTTTTGTAATGTAAATAAGAAAAGGTTATAAGATTTTTAGTGTATTTGGCGTTTGTTTCAGTCCTCTTGAAATAATTCTTACATAATCTCGTCTTCATAAAGCCTATCATATTTGTATGAATTTAATATAAAATGTGAAACAGCAAACTTGTGAATTCAATAGCAAGAATGGTTCTGGTTAAGCTGGCGATGTTGTAAAAATTATTTCTTATAGCACAATATTCTTAAGATTTAAATGAAATATGCTTAACGTAATTATGAATGGAATCTTAGCATTTTTTGCGTAACAAATGAAAGAATGGACTGTTAATGCTAAAGAATTTGCAGACATCTTTTATTGCAGTTAAGGGGTGTTTTTAGTTAGAGATAGGGTTAAAATCCAGCTGTCTTTATGTACCTTTCTTTTGTAATATAAAGAAAGAATTTGCCTAATACGAAAGAAAAGATCATGCGAGTTGCGTGTCATAATACAATAATGATGCTCGAATATAAAACATATTCTAAAACTATATATAGATCGTGACGAAAAAATGTTTTTTTTATAAATATGTATAGACGTTTGTATACAAAAAAATTCTGGGTTTCATAAAGCTACCTAGCTTCACACAAATAGGTATATAATCAAATCATTAGTAAAACTAAACAAATTAATATATAATAGTAAAATTCATACATATTGTTAAGACAACAATGTATGTATGAAAATCTGAGTTAAATAATTGATTTGAATTTCCGATGTTTACATAAAAAAGCAGTTAAATTGGTTTCCAAAAATTAAACATTCTTGGTTATTAAAGCGATGGTTAAGTTGATTTACAAAATGCGATATATTTAACGCATCCATCAAAAATGTCATAAATAAATGGTTGTTATGAAAGGTGATGAAGATAAATATTTCACAAACTTTTTATTATGTTTATATATTTTAATGAGATGGCAAATACCGGTTTTTTGATGAACGCTTTTTCGGATATAATTACTGTGTCAAGGGGACTCTTTTCGTTTTTTATTTGAATTTAAGCCTTATTTATGACTTCTGTTTACTGCTCCAGTGAGAAAATGAGGCTTATGAAATAAATTGTTACATTTTGTACATATTGCCATATTTTATTAAAGCTAAGTGTTTAACACGTTTGTACACGTTAAAATTTATAATCATTCATATTATGTCCCTATGAATGCTTAAATCTTTAGAACTACGCAACGGATTTTGATGGTTTTTTTTTAATAGATAGAGTGTTTCGAGATGAAGGTATATATATATATATATATATATATATATATATTAACATCTATTTAACTTTAACGCGTGTAATAAATTTAACGCGTGCTAAGCCGCGGGCATAAGGTAGTAAATATATATGATGAAAAGAAATGTTTTAGTTGCAATATTTTATACTATTACATGTTAATATTAAACTGTATGCTTATTTACAGGTTATTCTTTATAACATGTTCATTTATTTGTTATTGTTTGCAAGAGAAAACTTTGCAATTATCAAACGGAAACCTTATTGAATATTTTGTGTTGTTCCACATCTTATAAAATCTATTATGATAAGAACATACTATATAAAATTGAGCCTCCATACCCTCTAAAATTACACCCCTACGCTACATTATTCAGAGACGAAACCAGTAATAATATTATTTATATCCTTAAAAATAAAGAGGTTAGTTACATTGCGCGAAAAAAAAAATCTTTTAAGAGGCGCGAATTCGATTCCATCCAATGTATTATAGCGTACATAAATTACATTCCTTTTGTTTTGTTAAAAGCTTTCCTCGATGGCGGGAAGTCGTGAAGTAACGCGTTATAAATTATACCTCAACGGTGTTGCCAGATCTCTGCGTTGTATAATTATGAGCACCCTTTTAAGAGTTTTCGAGATATGAGAGTTTTCTTGGAATGTTTTTCGCGCCATTAATTGTGCTCGCGAGTTGGGTGTTTGTGATTTAAATGATAAATATGTTTTATTGTGAACATATGTATCACTGTTATTGTCATTGTAGGCATATAAACAAATTATTTGGTAATAATGGCTTATACGTAAATAATGATTCTTTGTTAAAAAAATCTAAAATTAATTATAAGCGAAAATATTACAATGGATTTAGCATTGAGGCAAGTATTTTCAATTAGCTAAAGGACAATGGCAGAATATTATTTAAAATTAAGCGTCTGGAATTCGAATTTGTATCAAATGAGATTCATTATATTGTTGTGGTTTCTCAATCTAAAATCTATTTTAATATATGCCACAAAAACACATTTTTTGGTAATGTCAAATTGCTATTATGTTAAAATATTTATCTTATAACCTAAATTATCAGGAAATATAAAATTGATGACGGCGAGAGAGTGTCCTCAATCATTATACCATGTATTATAATTTAAGAAACCAATAGTTCCAATAAATGTTATGGCAGCATTGATAGTAAAACGTCACTGACACGTAAAACGATTTTATGCTTTCTGTTCTAATCTCCCGCGCTTTTTTGCTATTTTCTCATTTCTATTTTATGTGGTTTACTGATAATTATCTTAAAAACTCAATTATGTTGGCAATTCCTGAACTTAGAATAAATAAACACAGAGTGTGCGACAATCTCCAAGTAATATATTAACAAATCCCAAAATAGTTTAAATATAAACATGCGTTTTTGTGAGTGTTCTCAAGACAATTTTTTATAAGGTCATTCAGAGACTAACACTGAAGTAAGATATTTTTTCTATAGGTATATGCTAGAACATCTCAAGTAATTTCATAAGTAAAAACTGACATTATCTTTAAAAAAAGCTATGTTTAAATTTAATAAAGCATTAATATTTTAAACCTGTGTAACAATGTATAATTAAATCTCAATCTAATAATATTCAATATTTCACCCATAATTTTAATATGAAACAGAACATCCGCTGTACAAAACGTTTGACATTTAAAACAACCAAAAGACTAGTATCTAGGTCGAGCGTATGAAACGAAATTTTAAAAAGTATGTACGTACATAACACATTCCCGCGCTAATATAGCCGAGATGCATTTTCACGTAATTATTGTAAAAGCTCTATTGTTATATAGCTGCAGTGTCGGCATTCGTGAAAATAAAAAATAAAATTGTTCCACATTTTAAGATAGTGCTTTCAGAACGGCTGAATAGCCGTTGCAACAAGATAGTCGCCTGTAATTAAATTTTCGATTCTGCATTTTGTTTTTATTAAAGGGGGTTATTGATTTTCGAATAAAATGATAATTTCATATTTTCTATGGTCATACTATTATATTTTCTTAATTCTTTTATACTACTAAGACGTACCAAAATTTATGTAAATATCAAACGACTTCATCTAAACTAAATGTTAAAGGAATATTTGATTTTTTCATATTTGCTACGGTTTAACTCAAAAACTTCTCGACGATTATTAAAAGATAGATAAAAATAGTTTCTTCGGTTTCATAGATTTTCGTGAAATATATTAAACATATAACATATAGAATATAATATAAAATTCTGATGTCACATGTAGTTACCATACTCCTCCGAAACCTCTGGACCGATTGACGTGAAATTTTGTGTGCATATCGAGTAGGTCTGACAATCGGCCAATGCATATTTTTTTAGACATATTTTTCATAAAGGATAAGAGTAAGGCAGAACAGCTGTCCTGACATCTACTTGAATATAAAAACAATCTGAAAATTCGAAGTTGATTTGTTTGTTTGCCTCTCATACATAGAAATTATACGGTTTCAGTAATATTATACGCACAAATATTTATGTTTATTACCTTTCTTCCCCATAGGTCGGTCAAACCATGCTAAGAATAAAAAAGACTACCCACGTATATCTCTCATATTTACCTGAATCGAATCAAAATCAAATATTCAACGTCCAATATCTGTACATATCTTTATATAAAATAATGAAATAAATAAAATAATAAAAACTAACTCAACATGGATGATATTACGTATGAATAACCTATTATTTAATTTTTAGTTTTATAGCATTGAAATGCTTTATAAATTAGAAATTTTGAAAGAATAGAAAAAATTTGATCA
>NC_052105.1:6485025-6572442 GCF_012273895.1 Zerene cesonia | reverse complement strand
CTACGGTTAGGCAAGATACGCAGGTTCGAATCCTGCCTCGTGATCAAATTTTTTCTATTCTTTCAAAATTTCTAACCTATTATTATTAAGAAACCTATTATTATCGACTATTACAACACGATATCGATATTACAAGGACACTTAATATTTTCACATTGATCTTTGATGATATGATTTGTGATTGATATACACGCAGTCGCAAAGCGGAAGAAGTGAAGTGACGTGAATGAATAATGATTACCACAGATAATCGTTGACATATACCACAGATAATGTTTGAATCGATATTGCATACAGACTAAATAGAATATATTTTATCCGTCATATTATCTAGTATACTCATATTAAGGTATTTAATTTACATTATTGAAAACAAACTATGATTGGTAAATTTTTAATTATTTGCCGCTTAATCTATGAGTTTGCGCTAACCTCACAGATAATCCGATTTGGTTGATCATTTCACTAACGTATTAACCAAGCCATTAAATATAAAAAAAAACTAACGTATTGTTAATTCGTGGTTTTCAGAATTAAAAAAAAAAATTGGTTGAATAAAACATTACATAATCTAAAAATTCCATGGACAATATTGCTAGCAAGAACCAGTTATAAATAGTAATCTTATACAAGACGAATCCCCGAACCAAAATGAAGAGGCAACAGCGCTGGCAAATAAATTGTAGTAGGCTTTATCTTGTGATTTGTATCGCGAACGACATAAATATTTGCCCTCCAGTAATATCTTACTCTCGCTATGTCAATAACTATTCGTATTATTTACTGATGCCATTCAAGCCCGGAATCATTTTTCCTTTATTTTGTTTGGATTTATTATTATTGCGGCAAATGACGCGTGTTTTGGTGATAGTTGTGATATCGTTATGTTAAGTTTTATGATGAAGTTGTTAACACATTTCGAATGAAAGCTTTAAAAGTGTGCTGTTAGGGTATAAAGTTGAATAATTATATGCAGGTTGTGGTTGGATGTTTTTGAAATAAATAGAATATATATACTCTCTACTCTCTCATCATCTATACTCTCTCTCTCTCTCTTTCTATACTCTATAAATAATATAAATATACATTTTATAATTTAGATGATTCTAATCAACTAAATTGTCTTTCTTGCTCTTGTACAGAGTATAAAAATTATTTAATCATGGCGATCCTAATCGGGATAAAAAGATTAAACTCTTGAAATTATTATATTGTAACTGATTCTTGATAAGCGAACAAAGATTGCATTAAATCTGTTCGTTTAAAGTGGGTCAAAATCGAATCTAATGGGTCGATTATGAACAAGCATACAGACACACGAAATGTTAAAAAAGATAACACACTGTTTTTTTTATATTCCTATATAAAGCGAATGTCCTAGAAAAGTAACTCTGCTTCTCTGTCTCTTTTTCACGGCTAAACCACGAGACCGATTGGGATGAAATTTGATACGAAGATACGAATAGTTTGAGAAGCAACAAAAGACATAGAATAGATCTATGCGGGTCAACAAAGAGGACTGTCTTTTTCCTTTATTTACATGAATTAACGAAGCTGACAACATTTTACTGACATTTGAAAAATACGCGCAACAGATTGCAAATAACAAAGAAATTTATCAAATATTTCGAAATATGAAGTCACCGTTCAACAAACAAGTTGGGAAACGGTTATACACGACGCTGTAAGGCCGTGAACCCTCAAGTTATTCTCCTAATCCTAGGTATCTTCTAAACTGTATTACTTGCGAATACCGCAGTACGTTGTTCAGCCACTCAAGGGTACTGTTAAGTTGATTTGTTTATACTTAACGACCGCGACACGATAACGATGTGTCGGTTGCGTAAAATATGACGTATGCTACTACTATACCTATGAAGTGTACACAATCATAATATATTAGCGAGCTCGTGGCTTTACCTGCGCAATTGTGGGAAATTTTCATAAGAATGAGATATGATGTGATCGCTATCTAGCTTCATAACTCTCTGAAGATACAACAATCGCATCATAAAGTCGCTCCGTTGTGACGTGAAAGAAAAACAAACAATCACACTTTCGTATTTATGATATTAGTTAGGACTAGTTAGATGCCTTTAGTATAGAAGTAAGGAGACTCAAGATTTTATCACCTTATTCGAACTAAAAAATACTTATTGTTTTACTCAGTACACGGTACTTCAGAATATATGTAAATTGATTGTCATATCTATTTATTATATTTTACATATACAAACTACTAGCTACGCCCCGCGGTTTCACACGCGTAAGTCCGTATCCCGTTAGAATATCGGGATAAAAAGTTGCCTATATGTTATTCCAGTTGTCCAGCTGTAATTCCAGTTGTCTAAGTAGCAAATTTCATTGCAATCGGCTCAGTAGTTTTTGCGTGAAAGAGCAACAAACACACACATCCTCACAAACTTTCGCATTTATAATATTAGTAGGACTAGGACTAGGACTAGGATAATCGTGCCTAAGCGTGAATAACAATTTTTTTTGTGATAGTAACAAAATCGTGTGATATATATAAATATAAATGTCTCAATATACTCAAAGCGCCTTGGTGTACAGGCTGGTAGCGGTCGCGTGCTCCACTAAGTTGTATTAAGAAAATGGGGCAGGAAGAAAACTTCTCCTTATTGGTCTCGTCGTCTGGATCGCGAATTATGTGCGCGGTACGTTTCGTGTTTGGAGACGATCATAAATTAAAACTGAAAATTATCACTGAACCAATTTTATAACAAAAGATCATTTTTATTAAGTACTAGCTTTCACCTGTGGTATATATCCTATGTCACTCAGTGTTAGTGCAGCTTTCTAATGGGGAAAGAATTTTTGAATTCGATCGAGCCGTTCACGCGTGATGACGTGACCATGGGAATTAGGGATTCATTTTTATATATTTATAGATTACCAACGGTTGTCTTCCCACCTTAATACAACATAAATAAAAGAATAATCTATTAAAAATTATCTAATTAGAATGTACATCATAGTTATGTTTTTTAGATGGGGCATCTTAACGTATAATAGTATAATGAATTAATCCTATCCTCCTAATATTATAAATACAAAAGTTTGTCAGGATGGCTGTATGTGTATGTGTATGTTTGTTACTCTTTCACGCAAAAATTACAGAACCGATTGCAATGAAATTTAGTACGCAGATAGTTGGACAACTGCAATAACACATAGGCAACTTTATATCCAGATATTCCTGCGGGATACAGACTTACGCGGTTGAAACCGCGGGGCGCAGCTAGTAGTACATTAAGGACAAAATGTAATAAAGGCAAGAAGAAATATCTAATTATCTAAAGATGGAAGTGTCCCTTATCATATTTTTTCCATTCATTCTTAGAGATGTCATACATTAACTGAATAAAAATCAGTGTATTGTGTATACATATTCATGGATGGTCAACGGTTGATACGTATACATACATACATAATAATGAATGTACATTACGGAAGCAATGAATGTAAATAGGGGTTGTGAATGGGGAGATTTAGGTTTTTATGAGGTCGCTCCTTTGTCCTTGTCTAGTCTTTGAACTTAGATTAATATTTATTGTCTCAGTTTTCTTTTATAACAATATCTGTTTTTTCCTTAAAAATAAGTGGCTATATATAATTTTTTATTTATTTTAAGGATCACATAAGTTCATTTGTTCTAAGGCTAATTATGTAATATAATGTAACATAGTTTTATAAATATACCTAAGTTCCCATATGCACAACTAGCTATATACGACCACAACTTACATACAAGCTTTAACATTAATTTATGAAATCATACTGTACCCATAACTAAGAGTAAAATAGTCTAATCAATAATCATGCGTAAAGATAAACCTGCTCTGAGTGTCTATGATATTATGAATGTTTACGTAGTCATTAAATTAATCAATATGTGCTTTGGCTGAGTTTGCAGCGTTGCCATTCAAAAAAAAAAAAACAACACGAATATTATTATCTACAGTTTTAACGATTTGTTTTTTACCATATAGGTGTGCATAATACATTTTTTTTGCTTTTTTTTTATTCCTATTCATTAGGTTATTTTGTAAAGCTGATAATAGAAGCCAAATTGATATCTATTGAGTTAGCACCCGCAGATTTATTGATATTTGGGGTAAGATGTGTGAAATAATAATTTGTAGTCAAATCTAGACCCACTTCTAATTGATTTATCCATAACAATTCCAAACGAAATCACACGTGACAGCTTTCAAAATAAAAAACTTGTTGTTGTTGTCTATGTCAACAATGCCAATGTAAACACAAACGAATTGATAACCTCCTCCTATTTTAAAGAAGGTTAAAACCTTGTCAACCTTCTTACAAAATATCTATTTTTAATTCGACCTATTTCTAAGCACGGCAAAGATACTCTACAAGTTAATAATGTTAGTGTAATTAATGAATACCGAGTGTAAGCCTTGTTGATCACAGTCCACTGCGCTTTTACAATCGGTGTCAAACTTTCAATCAGGTGCTTACAGCGCTATGAACTTTGTAAATTTCCCCTTTCGGTTTATAATGATGCCAAATGTTATTGTTGTTTCGGCAGATTAATTAATGGTAGTAAACAAATTACATTTCAATTTTTCCGGTTAAAAGAAAATTTGTATCCTACTATCCTATCCTATCCTACTAATATGGTATCCTACTAATAGGTTTGTTACTCTTTCACGCAAAAACTACTGAACCGATTGCAATGAAATTTGGTACGTAGACAGCTGGACAACTGTAATAACATATAGGCAATTTTTTATCCCGATATTCTTACACAATACGACCGCCTCCTTGGTACAGTGGTTAACGCGTGAGCGTAGAACCGAGGGGTCCTGGGTTCAATTCCCGATGGGGACGCACAAAATAAATGTCTCGGTCTGGCAGGACAAAGAAGGCTGATCACCTACTTGTCCATAAAGAAAATCGATCAGTGAAACAGATGTACATCATCTGCCCCATACCCCACTAGGGGACACGGGACTTCACTTTTTTTTTTCTTACAAAATACGGACTTACGCAGGTGAAACCGCGGGGCGCAGCAAGTATACTATATAGTGGTTTATTTTATAAAACCCTTGAAATATTTCGCTATCATAACATATATTAGCCTCATAACCATTCCACTCAATTCACCCGAAAACCATTTATTTTATTCACGCGAAAATAAATAGATTGATTCACTCCTCCCCAATGGATACGATATAAACTATTAACAAACAGGAGGAACTCCGGTCTTTCATACAATGTGTTACAAAACAATGCTCGGCCTTACAATAGAACCTTCTGCTACACTTAATACGTTCAGAATATAGTGATAGACATTAGATTTATTTGTATATGTTTACATTTCCTTAGTTTCCGTAGAGAGAACTAGTTTTAACAAAGGTATTTGGTTTCAACTAGTTCTAACTACGAAAAGCGCGATCTGACGGAAAACGGGTTTTAATTGGAACGTATATGCCTACGCGATATAAAAAGTCTAACGGTCTTATTCATAAAAATAGCCTATCGAAGGTATTTATATACATAGTCAAAGTCTGCTTTGAGCTAATATGACATTTGATAATATTGTTTACTTAAAACGTTTTTTGTAAAACGTACTATATCTAGCCTTTAGGTGTCTTATCATTTTTTATTAATACGACCGTAAGTCATTATAATATAATAAGTACATACACAAATGACGAATACTTTTTTAAGTAACACAACCCAGGATGAAACGAGTGCAGTTCCATACTCTTTATTTCTTATTAAACCTTTATTCAAACACAGAAAAAATATAAAAAATATTCGCACATTAATCACCTATGACAGTATCTCTGGTCGTAATCAAATAATCTCGCTCACAGCAAACTGAATTATTCAAGAGGTTTCCACACATTTCAGCAAGATTTAATAATGTAAATTCTAATTAGGTAGGATTAAAAAGCCGCTGGTAAAATCCTAAATAGCAGCGTTGTACAGTGGTTGGGAGTAATTATTCCACACCATTCCTTTATTCGTAACGACTACCAGCTAACTACCTCAAGTGGAGTATTAGTATACTTATAAGCACTAAAACGTCTTTACCTATATATTTGTATATGATTATATAAAAGTTCATTTTATTATGTACAAATACGTATAATCTTTACCGTGAATGCTGTCATGAGCATTTTGATGTTCTGATAATTTCAATTATTCTTATATGACCCTGGGACATTCATATTTAAATATAAGTATTTTTCGGATGAAAGGATGATAAATCTTGAGGGCTGGCTAGTATTATGTATCGTGTGTGCTCGTAAAAAACTAAACTATTCTATTTGTATGAGCATTGAGCATTAATTTATAGGTAATTATGTCTATAAAATACATAGTGAAGTCCCGTGTCCCCTACTGGGGTATGGGGCAGATAATATACATCTGTTTCGCTGATCGATTTTCTTTATGGATAAGTAGGTGATCAGCCTTCTTTGTCCTGCCAGACGGAGACATTTTTTTTTTATTGTCCCCACCGGGAATCGAACCCAGTACCCCTCGGTTCTACGCTCATGCGTTTTTCCACTGTACCAAGCAGACGGTCATAAAATACATAACTGGGTAATTAATGTACACATGCGTGGATTGGGTTATTCCTATGCTCAGTGATACCAGGATCCACATGGAGTTTTAGTCCCTAAGATTCGGATAATAACTACTAAAGAGTCCAATATTACACTTCTGATTACTACCTAAGCACATAAACAAAGATTGAGGTGAATTACCAATACACCTTATAATAAAAAGATAACAACAACTAGTATTATAAATTCGTAAGTAATTGTGTCTGTCTGATTTTAATTAAATTTGGTGCAGAAATCATTTGAGACACCAGAAAGAGCAAAGCATAGTTTTTATCCGGGATATCCCGCGGGGGATATGCTATGTAAAAATACAAGAACATAAAAAATTCAGCTCGAATGATAGAAATGTTACTCTGTCAAGGCGTAGGTACATCCTTCGCAAACAAGCCAAGACAGTCTAAGCTGCTAGGAATACAGATAAGATATACATCACTTTAAATTTACTAGAATATTTTCTAGACGCGTTCTTTGTTCAGAATATTCATTTACTCCAAGAATATTGCAGCGTTCTTAGCAGATGTTCCGCAATGACTTCGACTTCGATTATTATCTTTATTCTTATTCTGTTTCTCCCTATTTCTATATAGTGTGTCATGGATATTGACATTGAATGACATTTATTTATAGCTGTAGCAAAGTTTTAATAATGCGTCGGGAGAAATGGTATTTCTTATTTATTTTAATGATAGATTCTTTGTGTGCATCTATAGGTATCAAAGACAGTAATTTTGCTATCTTTTTATATAAATATCGACTTATATATCCATAGTAATGAATACGTAACGTATTGTTTTGTTCGAATATATACGAATAGGTTACATCACATGATAAGAACCCGACGTTTTAAATAAACAAATAAGAAATATTTACATAACAATTAAAAACAAATAATTCGAATATATAACATATAAATCTGTATTACAAAAGTAAAATAAATAGATTATGTAATATTTATAACCCAGATAATGTAATTTGATTGTGAATTCAGCTCAACATAGATAATAATTGATTCTATATAACCTACATTCGGGAAACAGGTTTAAATTTAATATGTTATTCGTTGGCTCCGATATTATTTTAATATTTCAAATCCAATCCATAGTATTATTACTATGAAACCAGGAATTTGATTGAACCGTTATTTGGTAAATGCATTTTGAGAGCAATACAGTGATTTCAATAGATTACATTTGGAAATTTTGATATCGAAAATTCAAATAAATTGTGAACGCTATGTAACTGATTGAAATTTGTTGTAATATTTTAAAGACTGTATTATGTTTAATTTATTTAATTCAGGGTTATTTTTTTCTAAACGCTCTTTTTACAGCAGAAATTGATTTAAACTGTTTTATAACAACTAGCTGGCTTATAACAAATAGCTGTTTACCGTGGCTTCGTTCATAGCATCAAAATTCTCATCTCTTGTTTTACTATCTAGTTCTCTAGCCTTACTATCTCCAGGCACAAAAACAATATAAAACGGCTCCGTTGCGAGAGAATCACATAAACTCACATCGCACTTAAACTATCCCCACTAGATTCGATTTATCCCATCCACAAATAATCAGTCATTCGTTAAATTTGTAGACAAAACCCAGATTCCATGTTACCTAATTCCCATTGATACGGCTCCCGGATATCTGATACATCAGCACAATGGACTTGTGAAATTGTTCAACGGTGAAACTGTGATATTCCAGTGCCAGATATAATGTAGAAATACATCTCCGCTGTAGTACACACTACACACATATGTAAGGTGGCTTTGTGTTTGTGGAAATTGCGTTGTATTTTAGTATATATTCGATTTTAAGGGTGTATTACGCTCGGAAATTACGGACTACTACGGAATTTTTCATTTAAATCTATAAATATGTATCGGAGGGGATTGTTTTGTTTTCAAATATATAAACGTTTTGTTTGTTAGATATGTCTATGGATTGTAGCTTCTGAGGTAGGTTAGATTCGACATAAAAATAACGGATTTTGGCGCCAAATCATATGTATTTAAATTATTATAAGGATAACTTATTATATATTTAACTTATTATTATATACTAGTATACTATTATATTATCTGTGGTATAACTGAACGAACTCAGTTCTCAATAAAGATAATAATTGCCAACTTCTATAACAATTTATTTAAAGAATTTGATTAATGCTCAAGTAACTTATATTTATGTAATTCTTAAAATGTGTATTACAACAAAAAACATAAATTTTTATTTTATTTTGAAACAATTTTCTATGTGAAATATCTTATAGAGGGTTTAAAAACCCTCTATAAGATATATTATAGAATGTCATCGTTTAAAAACGATGACATTTCACAAATTTTATTATTTTATTCATTTATGTCGTCTAATAAATAAATAAACAAAGTTCTGAAGTTGACCGGAATCTTCAATACTCATAGGAGTCTCGCGAAAAAAGGTAAATTATATAGAAAAGTGTATTTATTATATAACTTGCATTGTTTTGTGTTAGCTGCACCAAGTGGGGTCAAAATTCTATATTTTGCATTTCTGTATTTTGTGTAAAATCTGTAATTTGCCACCGTTTTTCAAATTTAATTAAATTTAAATGTCACAACTGTATTTAGTTTATCCGTCTGAAATTTGAGTCCTGGATCTCCCTTATATAATGAACATTGGCGGAGTCCTTATTTATTGAGTAAAACCAATAATTAAGATTGAAGTGAAGTCTGTCAATTTTCACACTTATGCTTTTGGTGGGATATTTAAATATTGGCTGACTTATCACGCAGTCAACCACTGATCAAACAGCTGACTGCTGAAGTGTCTTCGCACCAAAAAATCCAAAAGGAGAGGAATTTAAACGAAAGTTCGTCAACAATTTGAACTACTTCACTTCGCAATTTGCTTCCCAACTAATAAAACCTGCGGAGCGCAATCCAGTGGGTTCGCTCAAAATGCTTTAGTAAACTGAATAGTTTTTACCGTGTAAGCTGGAAAAGATTGTTAAATTGTATATAATTCGTGTTTTAACACTGTATGTAACTATGCATTTCATCACCATTACCATATTATTGTTCCTGGCCTTCTATGAGTTCAGGAGGGTTACCGTGACGCCAGCAGTACTTATAACAGTGTGGGATCCATTATTCAGGATAGTTTTCCCACACATTAGTACTGGTTTCAGACGTCTCTGATGCTTCGTTTTAAATGTAAAAAATTAAAAAGTCTTTAGTTTCTGAATGCAGCATATGTAAAGTGTGATTTTAATTATAATATAGAGAACATAGTTGGTGTTTCGCAGTAAAAAGTAGTCTGTGTCATTTTCTACTAACTATCTCCTCACAAAAATCTTACCATAAATCGCTCCGTTTGCTTTTATAACATTAGTAAGGATAAGGATATTTTTACTCGTTATATCCTGTTTACTGCGTTCTGGAATAGTTAAACCACATAAAATATATATTTTATCTGAATATCATACAATAATCCCCAAATATTTCAATTATGTCTCAGTACAATTAGGCAATCGCCGAAGCGGAAATCAATTTTCAAAGAACCATTAAACCATTCGAGAACAAATATTCAGGTTTAATAGTTATCTATATCTTATACATAAGTGATCTTTCACCATAAAACAAAGGATTATTTGAAACTAGCATTCCGGTCGCAGCTACGCCCGCATTGTAAAGTAAACCCCTTATATTTTTCCGTTCCCATGGGATCTCTGTGTAAAAACTGTCCTATATCCTTCCTCACGCTACAAACCATATTTGTGCCAAATTTAATCTAAATCATGCTTTAGGCGTGAACAGGGGACATACAGATAGAGTTACCATTGAATTTACGAATACAATGTTGAAATAGTTATATTTTTTCAACTCATGTAAAATGTGAGAACTGACAGTGAAACTTTCATTTTTGTTACGTCTTTATTCCGCCAATAATAAATTATAGCCAATTATAAATTATTTTAAATAATTAATAAATGCATAAGTGCATATTAAATTTTTTTAATGTGGGTCAAAATCTAATCTAAAGAATTTAATTTTTCGTTTTGTAGCATTGAAATGCTTTATAAATGAGAAATTTCGTAACCGCTTGGTACGGTTTGGCAAAAAACGCGGGTTCAAATCCCGCCTCGTGATCAAATTTTTCTATTTTTCCAAAATTGCTAATCTAAAGAAGTTAATTACATAGGAACATAAAGATGCTATTAAGACCGTGTTATAAAATACGTAACTTGTAAAGATCAAACAATACTTCCACTCTTCACATATAATATAGGTATTTACGTATAGCTTTCACAATTAATTGGTTGTAATTAGGGAGATTTTCGCGCCATTTTGCCCTGTCACCATCATTAATTAGCAAAGATCGATAATCATTGAAGTAGAATACATCGCTTTGCGAACAAAGATCTATTGTATCCGTAATAGGAGTTCGGGAAGATGTTTCATCTGCGAAATCTTTTTGTATTTCTTTGTTGCGAGTTTATAAATTAATTCAGTTTATTTGAAAACACCGATCCCGGTTTTTGTTTTGTGAATTTCGGATAATCATAATGAGGGCAGTGTTCAATACATTTTTATATTTACGATATTTAGTTTATAGAAGGAAACCTTCAAATGAGTAGCTATAGAGAATTAGAATTATAGACCGAAATGTCTTTCGTTGCGTAATTAAGTCGTATATTTTTATTACTATACAACTTGTGTTACTAAACGAATAAATAAACTAATCATTAAACGTCAACCACAGATAAATAATGAGCTTCCTTTTTAAAATTGCCAAATTGGAATACTAGCCAAGTTTCCTAAAGAAAAACGCAATTTCAATACATGAATACTGGCCGGTTGCCACAAGAGAAATAAAACTTGACTCTTTTAATACCACAGATACAAAATCCTTACAATTCGCCACAGAATACCGAACAGCGATAGTGCCATATGTCAGTTCACGAGAATTGTTCACACAAGCGAACTTTTAAAGTCTACGAAAGATGTGGAAATCGGCAGCAAGTTCCGGTGAACTTTTAGCCTCGATGCTCATGAGATCACGAACCAGATAATAAAGATAACGGCACACATGTAAGTGGAAGCGATTTATACATTGTGACGATACGAAAAAAAATGTGTGTATGGAATTTTTTATTTCATTCAAAATAGACGTTTGTTCGTGAATTGGGTAACTTCATTAGATTAATATAATATAGTTAGACTAATTGACTTAGTACAATGTTCGTTAAACTTTAAAACTAATCCTTAATTTTAAGTACCTTCAAACAAAAGGGCTCTACAACATCTGGGATAAATAATTAGTTCAATAACTTATCTTTTATACAACTAGCTGACCCGGCAAACGCTGTTGTGCCTATCTCTTATCATTTTGGGGTATGAAAAATAGACGTTGGCCGATTCTCAGACCACACAAATTTTTATGAGAATCGATCCAGCCGTTTCGGAGGAGTACCACACAGACACTGAAGGACTCCTTTTTTTTGGTTTTCAACTGACATCTAAAAACCAAAAGTAGGTACAACTTGGCTGGCATCAAATTCAAATAGATGAGTGTAAAGTAAAGAAAGTAATCATTTTCGAAGCTGGTAATTTTTTTGATAATCGAAACAGATGGAGAGAATCTAAAGAGACAATAATAGCTAGGAATTATGTTTAAATCTTTATTTCATTATATTACTGTCGCGTATCGCACAACCATAAAAGCTTCCTTAAACTGCTCGTTGAATCTGGTGACATCTCCGCTACTACGACTTTGTGCGAGTTTGTCGTGATAAATTGATTCACTTATTGAGTGCGTCATGTGACTTATAAGGCATTGTTTTACTATCGATATATTGTCACTTAATTGATACATTGTTATGTGACTAAAAGGTATGAAACACGTCTGAGAGAAGGGCCGTATTATCAGTGTTCTGTTTAGTACAGTATAGTAGTATTGTACAGTATAATAGTATTGCCAGCTCGCACCGGAGAAGTACTACACTCTCACAAGCATAGCATTACATATACATAACTAGTATTATATAGAACACACTTAAGAATTGCTGTTTGCACTCTTCATCTTTATAATTTAAAAATATTGAAGAAAACGTGACCTTCTATATGAGAATATAATTAATATAGTTACACTATTTATAACTCAAGAACGGAATAACCGATTTGGCTGAAAATTTGCGCAGATGTAGCTTAGAATCAGGAGACGGACATACGAAAGTTTTTATCTGTGTTTCTCTGTAACATAATGATGTTACAGATAATAAAATGGCAATATCAAGGCTTAAAAATATATATATATAAAAGTGGTTTGGTTAAGAATGTGAAATGTTACCATATCCTACAATTTATTATATCTCGGGGATCTTAAATTGTGTCCATTTGTGCCTCAAGTCCGAATTCGTCCCCAATATAAATATCAGGTCGCTTCCGTAAATTTACGACTATTCATTTTCTTTGTGACTGTAGCCTATTATTACAAATAGTTTGAAACCCTATGAAGTATGGAGGATAGTTATCCTGGAAATCTCACTGGGTTAACCAATTATGATAAATTCTTTCATAGCTAAAAGCTGGCACCTTCCGTGTGGTTCCATTAAAATTTGGTCTAGTCCCGACAACTTGAAGACGGTTTAGTTTTGTTCAAACTATTTATGACTTAAATCCTTTTGAAATCTCATTGATCTATATAAAGAATATGAATACCCAGATAATTTGAATATTTATTGAGGACTAGGCGCTCGTCCCGGCTCCGCCCGCATATCAATATTCCAGTTTTATCCCAAGAGAGCATTTAATCGGTATAAAAAGTATCCTATGACCCAAGTCAGCTCATAGCCTGTCTGTATACCAAATTGCATAAAAATCAATTCAGTAGTTTCAGTGATTGACGGACAAACATCCAAACAAACTAACTTTCAAATTTATTATATTAGTGCGATAGTGTGATATATGGTAAAAGGACGAAAATGAATACATCATGTACTATTATGATACCATAAACAAAAGAGGCCTTGGGCGTTCATTTTAGAGCATTAAAAGATTCCACTCATAACTCAATATTGAATTAATATTTCCATATTGTTTTTAGTGAAATTATCTGATGTTTATTTATCGTTTCATCTTCATTTTGACAGACAGTACAGCAAAATATGGGCAGAATTTCAATTTTAGTGTTACCAGCGCGCCGTTTAAATTTAATATTATTCAGATATTTCGTGGGGCGTTGTAGTGGAAACCTTATTAAATGTCGGTACAGTTCTGTTAAATTTTAGAAATATATTTCTTAGTTTCATAATCAAATCTAGCTTGTTGGTAATACAGTATAACAAATATAAAATGTCGTTTATTGGGCACACATAACACAACCTAACCGGAGGCTTCCTTATCCTCACCCGTCCCAGTCCATTCCTTCTTTCCTGTCATGAATTCGTTCCTTTTCCCTTACCCACTAAAAGCGGGCAGCGCATTCGCAGAGGCACAACCTTTGCGAATGTTCATGGGCGGTGGTGATCGTTTACCATCAGGCGAACCATCAGCTCAGTTGCCCGCTATGACATAAAAAAAAACCTAAAGGAGGAGCGTTTCCTTTTCCTGACTCTTCCCAGTTCATGCCTTCTTTCCAGTCGTTAATTCTTTGTTTCGTTAATTCTGAGATTATTTGCGTGGTCGAATCAGAAATGAAGAGATCCACAAAAGAACTAAAGAGCCAAATTAACCAGCGTATCTGCTTGAACAAATTCGATATGTTCTCGAAACATCGAAATTCACGTTTATATGTGTGTGTATTTGTGTATTCCCAAAATGAACACAAATTCATAAAGTTAACGTCTTCCCTTTGATTTGTTGAACGCTGTCTCAAAATTTAATTCACTTGTATTAAAGCATTTACTGGGAGTTAATATCGTTATTCGGGGTAAATAATTTATGTAATTTACTTACGGATACGGTGTTTGATAAACGGGTTGTTCTTTTTGCGAATATTAAATGTGTTTTGCTTTATTTTTACACACGGGTCTATTCAGACCTTGCTTTTAAGCAATAATATATAAAGCAATTTGCTATTAAGATAAATTATATAAAGATGTATTGTTATATAATCTACGTATATAAGCATATAAGAGATAGGTATAATTTAGAGATAATGTAAGACAATCTGCGATGTCCTAATCAGGTTAAAGTTAAATTTATAATTAATAAGAAAATGTTGTGTTGACTATTATTAATTCTAAATTCTATCTCTTTATTCCAATATTCTTCTAATGTAACGGGAAAGCTTATAAGAATGTTTAAACGTTTGTTACTTTTTTTAGAAAAATCCACTGTATCGATTTTGATGATTCTTAGCAATGATGTAGCTTATGTACCAGAATTACATATAAGCTATAGTATACTTTCGCCTTTGCTCCAGGCGAAACCGCGCGCGTTCAGCTACATCCTACTACTATTATAAATGCTAAAGTTTGTAAGGATGCGTGTTTGTGTTTGTTACTCTTTCACGCAAAAACTACTGAACCGATTGCAATGAAATTTGGTAAGTAGATAGCTGGACAACTCGAATAACATATAGGCAACTTTTCATCTCGATCGAAACCGCGGGGCGCAGCTAGTAGTTATATAATAAAATAATACCAACTGTTAACTGCGCGCTCATTAAGGATTGTAATGGTTTGAAATCACACAATTAAGCCCAGATAAATTTCGGATATAATATAATAAATTGAAAAAAATATTAATTGGTTTTCGTTAGACCCATATTGGATTGAAATGTTATATGTTTTTGCAGCACAATTATGTATCTAATTAATGAAGTTGAAATACGTTTATAGCATGATAATAATTTTTTAACAAACTGTGCCGTGCAGTTTCACCCGAGAAGCCATAGAAAAACATTGACAGTCTTAGGTTTGCGTAGTTCCCGTTCCAATAAGATTTCCAGGATAAAACCTATCCTATGCTATATTTCGGGTCTCAAACTACCTCTATAGCAAATTTCAATCAAATCGCTTGAGGTTTAAGCGTGAGGAAGAGACAGACCGACAGATTCACGCATTTATAATATTAGTAGGGACAGATTTTTAAATGGATAGATGTCATTATATTTTTTTAACTTTATTTAAAAAGTTCGTTTTTTGTCTTCAGTTAATATAATAATTATGTATATACTAATTTTTAATTATTAGTTTTATAGCATTGAATGTTTAATTTTTAGTTTTATAGCATTGAAATGCTTTATAAATGAGAAATTTTGAAAGAATAGCATTGAATGTTTCATATGTAGAAAACACGGGTTCGCATCCCGCCTCGTGATCCATTCTTTAAAAATTTCTCATATAACCTTATATACTGGGAAAATATATATTTTATTGTATAGTGTATACAAGCTACCTCACAGAACCATCGCAACAGATATTCGCGTCGAATAACGTGTCCTTAGTAATGAAGCAATTTGCGGAATGTTTGAAGACGTCGGTATTTTCCGCCTGTTACCCACCGCTGGAAATTCCTCGCTGCTCGGGAATCGAGCTATCAGATGGCAAATATGCCGAGATTAATTATAGATCTCTTGTCGTATTAACTTACACGCAGATTGGTGTATTCATAATTAATAATTGTGGTTGTAGGAATATCTTGTGTATTGCCTAGTAATGTGTTACATACAAAACTCAAAGTCGGTCATTAGACCAAAATCAGACAAATTAGGCTGTGAATAACGCCTTGAGTTATCTGTTATAGTTCCCTTATTTTGCAGTAAAAAGTATTTTCTACTGGCTATGAGTTTTAACTGTACATAGACAATACATTAAAACAAGGTTATGCTTTTTGGGAGCCATGATTTTAGAGCAATCACACAGTAATATTTCTATCCTACTATATCCTACTAATATTATAAATGCGAAAGTTTGTAAGGATGTGTGTGTGTTTTTTTACTATTTCCCACAAAAAATAATGCTACAGAACCGATTGCAATGAAATTTGGTACTGTATGGTAGATATCTGGACAACCGGAATAACATAATATAGGCAACTTTTTATCCCGATGTTCCTACGGGATACGCACTTACATGGGTGAAACCGCGGGGCGCAGCTGGTTAGTTATAGATTCAGATGTTAAAGATATACACAAGGGCCAGCGATCTGCAGGTTAAACCAACTAAGACTCGGTCAATTTATTCATGGGTGACCGCTAAGTAATATATGGCCGTCGCCGTGTGTCGAAATATATACCTCTCATATGGTATATATATCTTATATATAAAATTCTCGTGTCACAATGTTAGTCTCTATACTCCTCCGAAACGGCTTGACCGATTCCTCTGAAATTTGGTAAGCATATTGGGTAGGTATATATATATATATATATATATATATATATATATATATATATATATATATATATGCATTCGAGAGGGTCGTTAGAGAGGGAGGGTTAAAAGCAGTGGTGGCTCAGTGGAAAGAACCTCGGCCTTCAAAATAGATAAGTCGGGGTTCGAGACCGGTACCGAGTACCACTGCTTAAAACGGTGAAGGAAAACATCGTGAGGAAACCGGCATGTCCAAGAATCAAAAAGTTCGACGACATGTGACATCTGCCAACCCGCACTTGGCCAGCGTGGTGGATTATGGCCTGAACCCTCATAGGAGGCCTGTGTCCCAGTAGTAGGAACATATATAGGCTGATGATGATGATGATGATGAAAGAGGGTCGCAAAATTTTCATACCACAGAAATATTAGGTTATTGACCTATCTATAAAGAAACGAAGAAATCGATTATAATCTAAACTAAAAAGATTTTTGCATATCCCAGACAATGTGCAGTCGTATTTTAGAACTTTCCTTTGCGACTTGTAATAAAATATTATCTTTATTGCTCCATTGAAATTTTTTATTGAAATCTTGCTGTTCGTATATATTGTATCAAACTATGAAGATTTCAGACCTCGGCAAATAAATTAAACTTCATAAAAAACTCTCAAATGAAATCAACCAAAGAGGATCACCAAAAAGTTTTGCTTCGAATTGATAAATTGGTAGAATTTCTCGTTGGACCAAAGTTTAGTTTTTTTTTTTGACTTGGATTCGTCGAATAATTATGAGTACGTTTTATGAAAAGTGTATTTTTCTGAAATGTTGGAAAGGCAATGATTACGATTATAAAAGAATACCCTTCTTTTTATTGAATAGTACATATAATGTATAGGTTACGTGATTATTATATACCTATTCTTCAACCACTAGCTGAAGTGTCGTGTGAATTTATGTAATTCATATCCCTATTTATATTATAAGAAGTATGTAACTCTGTATGCCTGCTGCTTCTTTACGCCTAAACAACGATATTTACTAAGATAGCTTGAGACCTGCGGACCAGGACCAATGAGTGATTTCCTTTGACAGCGTTAAAAATATAAATCACGCTTAACACTATAATCAAACTAATATTATAAATGTGAAAGTTTGTTCGTTTGGATGTTTGTTCGTAAAGCACGCTGAAATTTTTGAAGGGATTTTGATTAAATTTGATATGCAGTCAGGGTATGAGCTGACTTGGGTGATAGAATAATTATTATCCTGATTAAATGCTCCCTTGGGATAACAGGAACCTTGATATCCCGGTGGGACCGGGACAATTGTCTAGTATTACATGTCTATTTATTATATACTAAAGAAGTATTATCATACCAAGTCTAAATCTACAAGTTAATATTATAAAATACGTTTTATAACATTTATTAAATGCCACATATTATTTCCTATAATATAGAAGCTTTAGTATAGTACGATATTTACTAGTTTGGCAAGCTTCTAAGCCTATTATAAGCCTGTATCTAGTTGTTAGTCGGTAATATCATCGCATAGCAATGCATGCATGCAGAAACCTGTACGCGTATGATTTCCATACCATTATTGCTCAAATACCATTTTGTAATTAACATATTATCATAATGACTTAGCAACTTGATGTATATATCCCCTATATATACTGTTTTATAGGCTAAAGCTTAATAGTTTGAGGTGGAACCAGCACAAAAAAGAAATCTCGTTGAATAATGTTAGACTTCAAGGTCACGCTTGTAGAAAACACTACCTATTTGAGTTACATAGTATCAGTTGTATATAATATTATAATAATTTAACATATTTATGTCCAACACTAAAAACTGAATATTTTTTTATTTAATTACATATAATAAAAACCTTTACAACACACCATAATTATTGATTAATTATTATTACACCATGATTACGTCATTGTCACAAAGAAGTAAATTGAAAGATTAATTACAACTCCCACTATACGTGTATCAGTTAGTAAATTATGCTAGATGGATAGAATTAATACTACACCGTAAAAATAAAAACTTTTTTTTCATCGAAACGGTGCGCCCCAGCTTCATCCGTGGTACGCTTTTTCTCTCCATAAAAACCTTCCTTGTGTCTTAACCAAACAATCATAAAAAGTAATCAAATAGGTCGATCACCTCTCGAGGTAAACGATTAACAACACATTTGTACAACACAACAATCATAAGTACCTATCTCTTTATTTCATCACTCACTTAGTCCGATGGGACAGAAGACGGACTCGAGGCATTAAGCAGGACCACCAGCAAAACTGATATAGAACAAAGATTACAGGAAGTAATAAAAGTTTGTTAAATCACTGATAAAGTTTGTTTTATTCTAGGCACCGAGACTGGATATATTTGTCCCGACGGTATATTTTTTGTTATATTTTACATAGAATCACTTATTTGAGAAAGTAGTGATTTTATTAGTACTATTAATAATTAAAATAATTATTTGAATTCATTAGATTATACATTGAAGGGATGTTTTTATATGATTAAATGGATTATATTCAAATACGGAAGGGCTAAAATATTATATAAATAATTTTTTTAACAAGTAGCTTATACACTCTTATTCAAAATTAAAATAAAGTTATATTTTGGTCAGCTTATATTAATTATATAGCGATATTTTTACAAAGACCTAAAACCGTCTTAAAATTGTCAGAAATTTAAACCAGCACACATAAAAATCGGTACAAACAAATAAATACAGTCGAATTGAATAATCACCCACTCTTTTGAACAAGGTTGAATATGTATTTTATTATACGTACGTACGTAAATATAAATAAATCTATTACTGTATCATGTAAAGTATTTGAAAACAAATGCTATTTTGCATAATAATAGCAGTAATAATTTAATACGATTTACTGAAGAATCCCAATCATGCGAAAATATTAATAATTCCAGATTTTTCCGTTTTCCAAAACAATGAATCAGTGAATCATTTTATACGGTTTTATTGTTTGTAATTACATTATTTAACCGAAGGATGGGATGTGAAATTAATATATACATAATAAAGTGAAATTCTTTAAATACACGTATGATACTTATACAATTCGATTTATATTCAAAGCTGCAGGAATTAATTAATGAAGAATTATTAAACAATATACGAGTAAGCTGTTTTATACTTTTTCATTTACTATAATAGTTACATCAATTGCGCTGAAGATATCAAAAAATCGGTTCAAGAGGTAGATAAGAAAAATATCACCTCTACGTGGAAGCGTAGCACTATCCGTAGCAGTTGTCACGTAGCAAATGTAGCCGATATTTTGTAGACCGCTACGATCTTAGTTGTTTGTATTAGAGCAATTTATAACAAAGGTTTTTCGTTGTTCAATACAAAATGTATGATACCTACAATTGGTCACAAGGAAATCTATGTTTTAAGCGTTAATAAGAATCTCTCTTCATTATATTTTACTCAAGTCTACACTCTACTCTTAGAATGAACCTAAAGAAATGACACGTATATTTTGGTATATTATCAAAGTCAATTAACCAAACAAACTTTTCATTATACACATAATAAATGATAATATTTATTCATTTAATATATACATAGAAATTATTTACAACTACTCATATTTTTGAGACATTTATTTATAAAAACATTTTCTACTTATTTGCGTATACCATATGTGAAGACGTATGGTATACGGAAGCAAGTAGAAAATATTTTACTTATTAAATTGGGTATTATTTACAAAAACATACTATGGAATTTACAAAAATATTTCAAGTACTATAACAAAATTGGTCCACCCATTCTCAAGTTTCATTTAGACGAACGCACAGCATTTTTACATCTACACATTTGTCATTTTAACTGATAGCTAAGCTAACTACAAGATATCGAGAAGTTGTGAAAAGCACTATACATAGGTCAGTAGTAAACAACCCACAGATAAGGGATAAATGTACGACAAAGTAATCGTATATCGAAAAGCTATGAATTCAGCCAATTGCGGAAGGTATAATGAGAGAGACGAGACGTCTAGACATTTGGTGGTTTTGTGTACTTGTCAAGCTCTTGTTTTGTTTTAGGTTCTCAATGGCAATTATTAGCACTTGCTTTATGCTCCTTACTCCGCACGTGCTTTGAAAGAAAAGAGGAGAAAAAATCAGTTTATAGAACCTTTATAAAGATAGCCTTTACTGCATAAGTAATAAAGGCTATTTATTATACAGGACTATCTAGTGAAAGTCCTTTATAATCTACTAGTGCAGACTAGTAGATTATACCTATGGACACCGGTGAAAGTATATTAGCTGCGGCTTTATAAATTAAGAAAGTTGCTTTATAAAGAGTTTATTTGTTTGTGACTAATCTCGGGGAGTATTGTAACGATTTTAAAATTTGTTAGATATACTGCACCGCGATTGATATGATTTCTGCGACAAGGTAGACCGCTAATTTAGACAAGACGAATTTCTTGTGTTCGATTTTACGCGAGTGTTATACATTTAGAAATGAAAGCGAGCGTGGTCACGGGTAGACACGCTTAATGTATGAATAAATCGCGTTTAAAACCCGTTTAAACGTCATTAATTTCTAGAAGACGAATTTATTAAATTTTTTGTCCTAATACATGTTGTAACGGAATAATCGTTACGAGAATTTCAGTAGAAATGTCTTTATCAATCGTAGTTTACAGAAATCGAGATCCAGCGAACGGAATTCCTAAACCTTTAAGAACTGACAAAAGGTGCAATTCATGGAAATTGTCAGGCATGAAATAGTTACATTCTTGATCGATTTAACAGAAGAAAAGAGAGTAGACTATTCTATATAAAGGTTTCTCTCTGTCTTGCTTTAAATTGTATTGATTATAGCTATCCGACCGCGACTTCACCCGTATAGTCACTACAAATTATAGACATTTCCGGGGCTGTCTTTAATTTTGAGATGAAAACTGTCCTTTCTCATGTCACAAATTATCTAATATATTATCCAAATTAGTTTAGTAGTTTAGCTGCGAAAATGTGTCAGACTTTTGCATTTATAATATTAGAATGAATGAAAAATATGCGCCTTTCACTCATAAGCGATATCTTCCAAACAACCTTATTTTAACACAACTTTACAACCCTTTTGAGGATTCCTTCCAACCCTCGAGACTGCTCCGAAAAACGTAATTAAAATACGTAATTGATAAACGACCTACGGCATCCATTACCTTCAATTAGTTGTAAGTAATATGGGTAAAGGACTCAATTATTATAATATTAGGCAATGTATCAAAGGGAAAATTGTCAACCGACTTCAAAAAGGAGGATGTTAACAATTGGACTGTATTTTTTGTGCTACGAGGCCTCATAACTTTAACTTATTTGAAAGCTGATCTTCGCTGGCCTCCCATTTGGTCTTATTCTGATAATTTAAAGACGGTTTAGTTTTATTTAAAAACAGCGGTCCGCCCGGGCTTCACCCGTGATACATATATAGCGCATAGCCTTCCTCAATAAATGGGCTATCTAACACTGAAAGAATTTTTGAAATCGGACCAGAAGTTCCTGAGATTAGTGCGTTCAAACAAACAAACAAACTCCTAGCTTAATAATAGTATAATATAAGTGAAGAAATCGAATCCCGTCTCGTGATTAAGTTTACTCTATTCTTAAAAAAAATTGTCAATTATAAAGCATTTGAATGCATTTAAATTTAAAATCAAACATTCTAATTCTCAATATCTTACAAAACTGTATGCATTATAATGAATATATTTTGCAGTATTTCTTACTATTTGCGATATTCCTTCCATAAAGCACATTACGTAACCCAGACGGGGCAATATTTCAACCTCGGCTCGCTTCTAATTACCCCATTTTTACCTGTCGCAAACCATTAGCGGCGAAATATTAAAAATTAACGGCTCATTACGTTCAAGTAAACCCGAAATCTGATCTATATAACCATTCGTTTTATAAGCGATTGATGAATTTTGCGCTTCATTTGATTTTAAATGTTAAAGCTTGTTAATAGACTTTTTAGTATGTACTCCTCTCTAAAACAAATTTGATTATTTATTTGAAGTAGTTTAATAAGACTATTTGAAGTAGTTTAATAAAACTACAGTCTTTTAGTGTTTATTATCTTTATAGTATTTTCGGTGTTTATTACCTCGGAACTTTCGACTGGGTGAACCAATTTTTATAGCTCTTTTTTTATTTTAGAGAAATAGGTTCGATTTCTTATAATTATTAGGTGGATTATTTCGTTGAGAAAAACATAATTGTTTTTCTCTTCAAACGATTTAATGTGTTTTCAATTATATATGTCTGGTTACTAAGTGCTGAAAAATGATTGAAGTTTCTTTTTATATATTATACAATGATGCGTAAGATTATCTATGTATCTTGTTGTAAGAAAATTTCCACTCCAAAATTGATACAGGCACTAAGCCTATATATACAAAGGAAACATTAAATCGATTAATTTTATTTTGTCTATGTAAATATTATTTTCATGAGTTTAATTTTACGCAATTTTTATACATTTAGAAATTAAAGACTTTTTAAGGATTTTTAAACGCGATTTATTCATTATATTATGAGACACAAGAGACGAGGTCTCCCCGTGACCGCGCTTTCTGTAAAGTGTCCGAAACGTCGGGATATGTAATGTAATGAATAAATCGCGTTTAAAATCCGTAAAAAAGTCTTTGATTTCTAAACATACATACTTCTGTACTAATAATATAAAGCTGATGGGTTTGTTTGAACGTGTTAATCTTAGGACCTACTGAAACGATTTTAACAATACTTACACCGTTGGATACCTGATCCTACGTGATATCTGAGTGCTATACAATATATATGTACAACGGGCAAAGCCAGGACGGATCGTTAGTTCATTAAAATTCTCTTACGAAAAGCTGCGCTATACAAAACACACTACCTCATTAGAAGTTTCAATGTTGGAATGGAATGGAATGAAAATCGTAGAAGCATGCTAGACTTCAACAGACTGCATAAGTCCTACAAGTGTCACTGAGTGCTTGCGAGTAGCATTAAGTGTCCTTACACTTAGATACTCGCGAGCTTTTAAATTAAGTACGCATACATGTTTCCGTATATGTGAGAGGAATTGAAATTCTTTATTTTAAATAGACGTATATTATATTGCAAAGCTGAAGAGTTTGCTTGTTTGGGAACGCGATAATCTTAGGAACCACTTGTCCGATTTGGAAAATTCCTTCAGTGTTAGTTAGCCCCTTTATTGAAGAAGACTTTAGGCTAGTAGACGAATATTTTATATGATGGTAAGCTAGGGATGTAATAAATGTAATCTGGATGAAGATGTCAAAAATGTTTCACTATTCACACACTAAATTAGCCATTTATTTATTAATGATTGCTCTAATCGTCGATTATTTTTTTTTTATCGTTCTATAGTCTGCATGCCAGTACAGAAGCTTCGATTGGTTATTGACAAGTTTATATATTTTTTTATTTATTATACTTAAATATTTATCGGATACAAATTTAATCGGAAAATGTGTTTTATCCATCATTGGTTACGACTTTTGTCTTAAGTTTTATAATTAATATCGGTTAGTTAGAGTGGAAAATCCCGTGTATAGATTACAAAGAAATCTCGTGCTCAAATAGTTTGTAACCTGCGTAGCATGTGAGTTTTTGCGTCTTTTAAACGGGTCGAACATCAATCACTGCCTCCTTGTAAATTTGTATGGGACTTTTCCACTTTCCTTAAAGTCCCTTCATATAAAAAATATCCCATACGATTTCGACACTATGACTATGTACAGTTTTAAGCATAAATTGAACACTAGATAAAAAAGATAATGTATTAAAAATAAGAATTAGTAGATACCATCAGTAAAAAAATACATAATAAAATTATTTTGTCACCCTCTACCAAGTCATAGGACTTTCAAGGTATATAAAAACATTGACGACAAACAATACCTCACACAAAACGAGTTAGGAATGAAAATTTCAAGAGAATTTTCTGATTTATCGCAGCAATATGTAAGAATCGATGAGCGGTCGTGTATTATCCAGGTAAGCCATAACTCCAGATATTACACGATCTTATATAAAAACTATTTTATAATACCGTTTTTGTAAGGAAACCTTAAATTTATAAATTAAACAAGAGGTGCTCCGTTCGATTTTGGATGGTAACCATGGTAACCAATAAACAATCGCAGTATATTAATATTATACATGACACTATTGGCGGATATTTTAAGATATAATATGATACTCTGAATTAAAGCCAGTGTTATCAAGTGTAACAAATTAAAAAAATAACATCAATTCACGACCCCGAGTATCAGATATAGTGCATCATTTATGATATGAAACATAATGATGTTTAATATGATAAAAACTTGTAAATAAACAATTTATAACAACAATCTAATTAAATCTAACAAACTTTAAACAAACCTTCCATAGCTATTAAATTCTGAATATCTCTTGATAGTGAAATAATAGTCAACTCGATTTGTCGTTCAGTAATAGTCAATATTCATCGGAAAAGTATGAGGTTCGCTATAACTCAATTTCCTTCATGGGACACTAAAGCTGGATGAGATAACGCCAGTAGCTAGGGCGCTTTGTAAAGTTAGACCCTACTGGTGTTTATAAACGCAGAAACACAATCGAAATTTAAAATTTAGATAATTATATATTTTATTCATTAAATAAATAATTACATATAATGAAATGAATGGTTGCAATATAGAAGATCAAATATAATATTCTCAGTCTCCCCGTGACCCGCACGCTGTAAAGTGTTCAAAACATCGGGTTAATAATATAATGAATAAATCGCGTTTAAAATCCGTTAAAAAGTTTTTAATTTCTAAATATAATATTCTTGTTTGTAACGATTACATTTGATTTTTTTTTTGTTCCATTCCATTTGTTAATTGTGGCACAGATAACAAAATGAATATTTTCCGTTAGTGAAATAGAAACGAATGTCTGTCGTTTACATTTTTATATAATTAGTTGACTACTTATTTGAGACTACTTTAATAACAAAAAAGAACTGCTAAAAATGAGTGAACGAGAAAAAGTACAAACTACATAACATAACGTGTGTATATTGAAATAATTAAATTGAAATACGTCATAATGCTGATCCTGGGGCCATAATGTCATCATATGATATTAAAATGTCACCATAATTAGGCAATTAAATTGTAAGAAAAGTCTATTTTAACTCGGAGAATAGTAATATAAAGCCTTTTGTTATATGAATATTGAAACAAATTTAAATTTAAGAGCATATAAAGCGTTTTAAAACGTAAGTGCGAAAGAATTTCATCGCGACGTCAAACAAAAATGTTCAGTTCTACTCTCTTTATTAGATTTGATATTCTGTGACGCTCGTTTCAAATAAAGTTCAATTTATTATAACTCGTGTGCCAGGCTTTTAATTAAATTGATATACTTATTTGAGATATTTTCCTCGCAGTTTCCAGATTATCAGTTTAATTTTCGTTTTATGTGATATTAACTTCTTCGATTAAGAAGATTTTATTGAACTATCAAATTATAATAGGTTCTAGTGCGTAGAAGTTGGCTTAACGTAACTGCGTATTTAAAAGCATCTCCTCTGCGTAATTTACGTTGAATCCTGCTAATCCTACTATGTAATATTATAAATGCGAAAGTTTGTAAGGATGTATGTGTGTGTTTGTTGCTCTTTCACGCAAAAACTACCGAACCGATTGCAATGAAATTTGGTACGCAGATAGCTGAACAACTGGAATAACATATAGGCAACTTTTTATACCGATATTCCTGCGGGATACAGACTTACGCGGTTGAAACCGCGGGGCGCAGCTAGTAATATATACAGGTTTGTTGTTTGCACTAGCATCATGATACATGCAGCAGTCGATGTGGTGAGAAGCTGTTGATGGCACCACCTGACCAGATATCTAAAGGTAAAATATATTTTATATAGTAATGTTCGGAAAATTTCCCAAAGTATATTCCATGAGTCTTATACATTTCACAAAAAATACAAATAATCGATATATTTAAATTTTAGTATATTATACTTATACCTACATATTGAGTTCTGTTAATCTCTATAAGTTACGTACTTATTCCGCAATTACCTACAAATAACAATAACATAGTTTCAAAAAACTATAAAAACGCTTCACTCATGAAATTATTCCATTTTCGCCGATTTTTCATAAGCGTACCAGTTTGAATGAAATCTGTGCGCTTAACGTGTCAAAGTCGAGTATAGGATTCGGTTACATACAAACACACAGGTGAAGCTAATAAAGGCGTGTTTGAAGAGAACCGAATGTCACCTCAATAAATAATTACGAATGTCCACATAATAAATCTATTTCCCCACTCGTTCCTACGAGAATTCCGTATTTCATACGGTAAATACATCTTTCCATGATTAACTATGACGTCATTAATAATAGCTGACAGTGAATAATTAAGAGGGGTCCCGCTCCCAAAAAAAATATGCTTCATTTGAGCAATAATTATTCGGAAAGTCAAGTAAGAAGTTCGGATAAAACCTTTATGACTGTTTTTACGGTAACCATTTTCCTTACATCTATTTCAGTGTAATTTAGTTTGAGTGGTTGTTTTTTAGCGTAGCTGGACAAAAAGTCGTAAAGTTATATTCATAAATGCATATTCGAGGTATGCATCAATTTTAAATTTCTAGTAATACTAAGTGAGCGTTGTCATTTTTTATAGATAAGGATAGACGATCTATGAAATTTTTCAAACAATTTCGAAAATAAAAATAGTATTCTCTTTTTTGTGAAAGAACGATTTTTAAAAACAAGTTTTTATATGTATTTATCGATATATTAAACGTTCTACTTTCCAATATTCTATAATAATTAATTAAATAATACATCAAATTTAATCAAATATTAAATATATCCTCGAAATATGCACAACTCAGTTTACACCAACTTAATATTTAACAAACTCTCGTTAATTTGAAAAGTTTACATCGATAAGTAACAGCGTAGTTATAAACTATACTGCAATAATGGATGACGATGGAATATTCTGGATTTCTAATTAATTCTCAGTATTCGTAGTGCATTTAATTATCATGTTCAATAAACAAACTTAATATGAGGTAGATTATAACATAATTACTGGCAAGAAACATTTCTTAGATCAACTGTAGTCTACATTAAATCAGCTCATAGGTTCATAATGGATATTTAGCAATGAGATGTTGCACCGCTGCAAAAAGTAGCATATATCTCTCTATAGCCTCCTATCTCCAGACACAAAACCTTATCATAAAATAGATACCGTTACGACGTGAAAGAAAGACAAACAAACAATTAAACTCACTTTCGCATTTGCTATACATCCAGCACACCAGCCCACCCTGGCGTTGCCCGTGTTACGTATACGTAAATGTAATTGAATGAATTTTTTAAATTGGTCAGTGACTATTATGTAAAAGCATAACAAACATAGGTTCATAAACCAACCTAACCTAACTCTTTATAATACTAATTTAAATTAGTGCCTAAGGATATCAATTAAAAGTAGACTATATATTATCTAACGATTATTAACATATACTTTTATAGCCCGAACAGAAATAGAACTAGTCAACTTCGCAATAAATAACTCCTGAAAATTTAATACCATAAATATTTCCGAAATATCACTCCAAGCTCACCTCGCATTTGAGGACATCAAACAAATCCGAGTCAATGAAGCGATGATATAACAATTTACGATTGCCATTTATATATTGGCCTATTACAATATGCTATTGTATACACTGTCTCCTGATTTGTGCTCAGTCAGCTTGATAAATGATATTTATATTATTTCAGAAGACTCGGCTATTGTTCGTTATAATCATAATTATTCAGGTCATTTGTGTTATCGATTTGTGAATGCAAAAATTGCTTGATTCGACTTTAATTAGGATTGAGAATATTAGTTGTGTGTATTTTCATATATGTAGTTTTTCTATATAAATGTTCTTGTGTGTTACATATGAATTACATATTTAAGAAGACATGGGATAGACATCTTGATATTTACCTACCATGAACATAAAATGGTAAAGCAACTTTTAAATATACATAGCTCATTATATTATTAAAAAATAATAAAAAGAACGCAGCTAATTTTTTTTTTCTTATCAACCAACGTTCCCAAGGAGGTTCGACATTTTGACTGTATTTTTTTTTTTTTTTTGTTTTGGAACTAGGAGACTTCGTGGGTTTTATCCGATTCACGCGATTCTTTTTGTGTTCGATTGTTGTCAATTGGTAACATTTTTGGAAATCCCATTTAGTATTTGGAGTGGTTGCAGGGACATTCGTGGACTTTTTTGTAGAATATAATTACCTATCTAGATCTCCAATCAAATTTTATTTAATTATCTTTTGATTGGCCTTCAGCTAGCGGTCTCAGGTCTCTTATTGTATACCTTATACTTAGGTCATATTTTTTGTCTTTTATATAATTATAATTGTGATATCTGGTTGTAGAATTATAAAAATAAACTAGCCCTTTGCTCCGGCGTCGCCCTGGTTGAACCGGGCTGTTTATTAATAAAAATAAGTATCATGATCGGACCAGTACTTCCAGAGATTAATCTTACAAATCTACAAAGTTAAAAACTTAATCCTATCCTACTAATATTATAAATGCGAAAGTTTGTAAGGATGTGTGTGTTTGTTGCTCTATCACGCAAAAACTACTGAACCGATTGCAATGAAATTTGATACGTAGACAGCTGGACAACTGGTATAACATATAAAAAATTTCCTACGGGATACGGACTTACGCGGGTGAAACCGCGAGGCGCAGCTAGTGTTTTTATAATATTAGTATAATACAGAGAGAAAAAGTAATTTTAAAAAAGCAAGGGCCTTTTTTTTAACAATTAGCATCCGGCGAATTTCGGATCGCCTTAGAAAACTTTTTTTTAAATATTTTACTCATTTTTCTTTCTCAGAGACTAACGAACAGCAATATTTTCACATATATAGCGTATTCTCCAACTATATAAGACATTCTAATACATATATACAAACTACCATCATGTAGGAAAACTGATAGGAACTAATTTAACTCAAACAGTTTTTAGTGAGGGGGCAGTAATAAAGGCCGGGTCCGAATTTATGCCAATTGACTGGAGCGGGATTAATGGAGTGTTTTTACCGGACCCAATTAATTCCGACGAAGATCGGTCATTAACATTTTATGTACGGTTCAGTGCAAAAATATCTACATTACGATTTTATCACTAGCATTTCGAATTAATCAGAGTTTTCTCAAAACAATGTTCAGACATTGTTTTAAGAATTCATTTAGAATAGAATAGATTAGAATACCCAACGTCACCAAGTCGGAATGTAATGACGGGGACCAAGGAAAACTGAGGCTTACTCGGAATGCATAGAGGCACTACCTCTACGAATTTTCAAGGACGATAGTGATCGTATACCATCGGGCGAACCACCAGTGCAGTTTCACACTATGACTTAAAAATATAAAAAAATAAAACAACGGACGTAGATTTTCTTATAAAGGAAGTGAAGAGAATGCTCGTAAAGCATCCAATTTAGGCAGTACTTAGTACGCAAGGTAGGTATCAGAACTGTCAATTTTATGTTTAACTTGCGTTTGTCTTAAAACTTGTATTGACTAGGTATCTACTACATACTTACGAACTTGTTTAATACATAGTTATTTAAACATTTTTACTTTACAAAGGCTTAAATACCCCACCTGTGTTTTAAACGACCTAATAAACAAACTTCTATAACCTTAATATAAACATTATTTATTAGACTGACTTTGAAGATCATGAAAAAAACCTTTGCTGAAAGACGAGTTCTCCCCATAGTTACACTAGGTACATCAATCATACATTTCCGGATTTCGGACAAAATTCCTAAACCCCTTAACGGCCATGAGTAAATTGACGTCATTAAGGGAGAGCGTAACGTTATAGGGCCGTCATAATTAAGGGAACTGATAATAATCTCAGATTTATACCTACACCCAATTTTAATAGTGAACTTGGGACAGTTACCTCATTTAACATTTAATTAATTAAATTGAATCAGGTAGTTATTGAAGAAGAGTATGTTATGTTTTAGTGGGCTACTGATCATTAGCAAGAAAGAATTCTTGTTTCTTTATTTATTGCTATTAGCGTTACACATTTTAAACGTTTTTTTTCTAATTAAATTTATTTTAATAAGTGACATTGATATATGTTCCTTAATTTATACATTGCCTTTCTAAATTTGTAATGAGTGTATAATTATATTCAGGATTCAATACAATAAATAAAATACAATTTTTCAAGTCTTTATTTTTATCCACTCAACCTTAATTAATTATTTAAAAAAAAAGGTTATGAACTACGAAGGTATTTTATATTAAAATTAAACATTTTATTTCCTACCTTACCTTAATCTAAATAAATATACTTACTGTTAAAGTTACATCATAGAATTTTATTTGTTACTTATATTTATTTAATTTTACACATAACCTAAAAATACAGTGTTAAATGCTGTGTGAGTCAACTTAGAATAGTACTGTCGAGTCCGTTTCGCACTTGACTTTTTTTTTTAATATTAATATTAATACGTTTAAAAATATTTTATAAAAATTCATATAGTAATAATATCCTAACTACTTATTACATAATAATTAAAACTATAAATAAACACTATTGTTAAATATTAAAATAGTATTACTTTAGAATCTATGTTATTAATTATATGTTAAACTTAAACTTAAACTAACTAGAAACTTAGGAATAATCTATAACTAAACAACAGTGAAATTAAACATAAAACAACATAAAAAAATAATGTTAAATATTAAAAAAACATATGAATAACTTAAACCAAAAGCATTGCTTAAACAAATATAAATAAAATAATAATCTTAATGAACTATTCAGTAATCAATAAATGCATACAGAAATGACCACGCTCGCGTTAGTCTTTTATTTCTAAATGTCCAATACTCGCGTAAAATCAAACACAAGAAGATACTATCAATTAATACACTAAAATTTTATCTTCCTAACGTTACACTGGCAGAATTATACAAAGCAAAATTGCCATGAATTGAACTGAATGAATTTCTTACACTTTGATCAATACAAGTGATACTTTTATTAATTACTAGCTGCGCCCAGCGGTTTAACCCATGTAAGTCCGTATCCCATAGGAATATCGGGATAAAAAGTTGCCTATACGTTATTCCAGTTTTTCAGCTATCTACGTACCAAATTTCATTGCAATCGATTCAGTAATTTTTGCGTGAAAGAGCAAGAAACACACACACATCCTTAAAAACTTTCGCATTTATAATATTAGTAGGAAGTAGGATTTAGGAGTATGCATGAATTATTATATTTGAACGTCTTTTAAAATATATATTTTATTAGCTGAGTGAAATCACTTATAAGTACCGACATACAATGTATCTTATATGAATATAAAAATTACAAATATGGTTCTAAGAGTAAAACTCGAGGACCCGACAACCAATTCGGCTCGTCTTTAACATCCGACAATAAATTAAAGGCGCAAGGAGGTAAGGTAAGACCGGGGCGGCCCACAAGTTATATTATAAAAAATATCAGATCATTGTCAGTTACTTTAGGAGAAATACTTACACATAGATAATATATTGTTAGTAATATGAAATCTATACTAATACTATAAAGCTTAAGAGTTTGTTTGTTTGAACGCGCTAATCTCAGGAACTACTGGTCCGTTTTGAAAAATTCTTTCAGTGTTAGGCTATATATGTACCACGGGCGAAGCCGAGGCGGACCGCTAGTAAATAAATAACTTTAAAAATAGCACACAACATTATCTAATATTAGAATACAATTTATACGCTAGTATCTTAATCTAAATCGAGTCTAATGTATGTTTCTTATATAATTATTTAATAATATATAATATATAAATAGGCAATATAAATCTAAGCAAGTAATATTGGCACGGTTATATAATTTATGAACATCGCAAAGCATTTTCTACAAATCATTAATACCAGTATTTCTTTATTAATGAAATTATTTCACAACAAATTCTCCCCCCTTTTAGGTTAGGATTAAATTTATTTTTACAGTCGGTATTCGCTATTAAAAGAAACCATTTAATTATATTTTGATTAACATTACATATTAAATATCATTGTCATATTTTGGACACCGATTATATAAATGATTGCCTTATAATTCAAAAACATCAAGACTTTCTATATTAAGAATATTTATATATATATTTTTTTTTATTGTCCAATACCCCACCCCTCCATTTACAAACATCTCATCTCTTTCTTAACTCTATCCGTTTCTTTTCTCCTATCTAACTCTTACTACCAATCTCAATCTTTTCTCTACTTTTTATCCGCTTGACTCATTCTCATACATTTTACAAAGGCGGATCGTGTTTCTTATCTTGTTTCATACTACCCTTCTTTGCCGACTTTCAAAAACTAGTGGACGTAAGTAATATAATTTCACACTTATATCCCCATAACTTATGAATAATAATATAAATTTTATCCACTTTTATATTATTCAAAAGAGTTTCTTTCCCCACCCATATAAAAGCAATTCACCCCTGCATTTGTGCACCAGACCTCAGTCATTTAACGTCTAAGTCCGTCATGGGAAAAAAATCTTACCATAAACATTCCAATACCAAAAATAATTCACTCTAGAATCATCTAGAAAGAAATGATTGATCACTCATCTCCCAAGGTCGTTGCCAAACCGCGCTGGGCTGTAATAATCTGTACATACAAGTTAAGTTTATACGACCAGGCGTTATTAAAATTCCAAAAATAGTATGAGTTTTTTTTTATTATTTTCCAATCCTGGATCGAATAGGAAATTCTAATCTTCGGGAAGAATAAAAAAATCACCATAACGAATTTAGCAAAAGTAGAGTATAGAGGATTATTTGAAAAAGTCGATGCTTACATATTTTAAACAAAAATTCGACAATATTGGAAAGACACATTTTTTTTACTTACTAGATGAAATTTAAAAATTTCCCGGTTTTTTTGGAAAAATAACTAAATAAATGTCCTTTACTATATACTACCCTACGAAAATTAAGAAAGGATACGGAAACACCTCTCAGCTTCCGAAGGGTTGCCAAACTTGACCACAGCGCACCCTGGTGTTGTAAACTCCAAAGACACAACTTGTCCCACTTTCGACAACTTACCGCAAAGGCTGGCAAATGTTACTGTTGGTGGCAGCTGAAGAAAGCGGGATAGGATAAGAAAGTAAAAAATTAGAATTACCATATTCTACTACAATATGAGCATTATAATTCGACAAAAATTAAAGGAAATATACTAATAAACCTGGAAGGGTAATTGTTTAATAATAAAAATCTAGTTTTACATTGTAAGCCAATCAATGAATAAAACTTCAACTGAATCTACATAACAAATGCATAAATATGACAATTTTCACTTTCCAGTTAAAAAGAGCCTTTCGAAGCATATACCTATAACATTTCCTAACAATATTTTATCAAATGAAATTAAACTTACATTCGTTATCTGAAGAGTTACAGGATCATTCGATCTAAGAACCAATATCCCTTTTTCTGGCGTTCTGGGATCTTTTGGTCCCGGAACGTTCGATGCAACAGGTCTTGGTACCATAGATGGATTTTGTCCTGGTTCAAACATCCTTGGCACATTCATATTAGTTATCGGCCTTTGATTAAATTGATTTTTATCTAGTGGAAATCGATTAGGAAATTGTGCAGGACTTTGGAAGTTGGGACCGCCTGGAGGGAGATTTTGGGGAAAATTCGGACCCATCGGTCCTTGGTTGCTTGGAGGACATTGAAAATTTGGTCCAGGTCCGACAAAATTGGGCCCTGAGCCGGGATACATAGGTCTTTTTTGGCCCTGCAGGAGTAACCCTTGGTTAGGGCCTAGCGGGCCTGGGTAATTTGGACCATGGAACTGAGGAGGTTGTAAATTAGGGCCAGGATTGCAGCCAGGTGGAGCTGGCATGTTCGGTCCAGGTAATCTAATAGGAATATTATGAGATGGTAACACTGGACGCATATTTGGGCCAGGCATTGGCCCAGTGCCTGGCGGAGTCATTCTATTGGATAACATTGGCCCATTTTGCGGCCTTGGTCCATAGGGTATACTACTCGGTCCAGGTCTGGGACTATTTGCGAAGGGATAATTCACGTGTTTCAAATTAGTTCCTCTATTATCATCTGTACTCAGCGTTGTTTTTTTCTGTCCAATCGGACCGAATTGGCCAAGATTTTCGGAGCTATGGCTCCGTTTAACGGGAACATAAGGCTCCATGGGGGTTTTCTGCGCCGGGCAGAATAGGGACGAGTTAATATTCGAATGTTGTCCCATGACGAAACGTTCAAATTCCGAGACAACATCGCGTAGGGGTTTCCCCGATTCCCCAAAGCCGATGCCATAACTAAGCAGGCCCTTGGGCAGCGGCAAAGCGGTCTCCGCGTACGGGTCTAATGACACATTCAAACGTTGCCCATAAAAGAATTGGCCGTTCAACATTGAAATTGCCTGAAACAATTTTTAAGTTATGGGAGAGTACCATTATAACGTACCATTTCATATTACAGTAAAGAAATATATTATGTAGCAGTGATCATTAGAACACACTTCATAAAAACGGGGAAAAATCTACTTTTATATCTTTATTGAACGGGGTTAATAAATTTGTCAACCAAATTAAAGTGTTTACTCAGATTATGAATGATATAAATAGCTTCAGTTGTACAAATAACAAACTATACAATACACATTTATCTTTGCTTGAAAAATATTAAAGACTAGCTGCGCCGCGCGGTTTCACCCGCGTAAGTCCATATCCCGTAGGAATATCGGGATAAAAAGTTGCCTATATGTTATTCCAGTTGTCCAGCTGTCTGCGTACCAAGTTTCATTGTAATCGGTTCAGTAGTTTTTGCGTGAAAGAGCAACAAACACACACACATCCTTACAAACTTTCGCATTTATAATATTATTATAGTAGGATAATTAAAAGTCTTACCTGAACTGCTTCAAGAGGATGGCTGTACATGACCTTAGCATATTTATTTATAGTATTCACGACTATACAGCTAATAACCCGACCCGCCATTTCAAACACATCCCTCAATTCCGATTTGTCACATCTGAACTATTGAAAATATTCAGATATTAACAGATGAAAATATTTATTAATCCTTTCGTTAAGTTTTTACGTACATCTCATTTTGCCGCCAAAATTGCTGGATCATTTTTCATTAATGTTTCCAAAACATAGTTTAGAACTAGTGAAATTTAGGGTGCTTATAATAGTCTAATCTAAACTTGAAAAGAAAATGGACTAGAGGGTATTTATACTACTTTATTTGTTTGCAAAAATGTAAAATAAATAAATAAAAAATTCTCACATTTGTCACATGTATCCATTTAGTGAGAGGGGGCTTTATATTTAAGCTCTGAAGAAACTCTGGTTTCAAACCGTAAAGACCTTCTGGCTCCCACTCAGTGTCATCCTGTTTCCAAGATTTTTCCTCACTTTTTATATCGCTGTCAAAAATAGACTTAATTTCATAATTTTGCATTTTAACAATTAAATTTAATGAGCTTGTGTGGAGGTAGCCTCTATCCCCATCCTCCCCCTCTTTTACGCCTTTAAATAGCCTACCTAGACTTTACAAAATGTGGAGCAAAATTCAAATTTCTAATCCTAGAAGAAGGTGTCAGTCAGATAATCTATGAGCCATTCACTGCCAAGAAAAATAAAACTCCTATCACCCAGAAATAAATGCAACTTTCAAATTTTTATCGATGAGAAAATACTTGAGCTCATGTGTGAAGGTTGATATAAATAATATATTGTATATAATATTTTAATATGGCATATATATTTTTTTTTATTTATTATTGTTGAAAGATGACTTAACATAAGTCACTCCATAACAAGAGACATTATTTAGTGTAGTTTTTAAATCTTGTTTCAGTACTTTTTTACTTATTTCTGAAGTTAAGATTTTATTATAATACGGACTCACCTCTTTCCAATAATAAAAGTGGTATCTGAAGTGTCACTGTCACTATCATCCTCATCTAAAAAAAGTACATTTAAAAACATCTCAAAAGAACAAACAACCTCAAAATTTTCTGCTACTTATCTTGGTAGTTTATGTTTTTGTATTTACACATTAATAGAAAACCATTTTAGAGAGAATAAAACTTCTAATAAAGGCAAAATTAAAAGGTTTTCAATCACGTTTTTTACCATCTCATAAACTAAAAAATTTGTAAACACAGATCTTTTTGATAACATTCATTATTTCCATTGAAAAAGCATAAAAACATAATATTTCCTTTACATTTGAAATAACATCTGCTTATTGAAAAGCTATTTATAAAGCAAACCTCATAATTTGTGAAGCTTTGATTAATATTTCTACAAATATCACAAGTTTCAAATATAAATAAATAATAATAGAACTTTTTTATAGCCATAAAGCAGGAACTGTGAAGGACTTTTCAATAACTTTTAAATGCATACAAACTTAAAGGTCAACAAATTCCTGAATTATTAGAATCGACTCTATAAGCTTAAAATAAACTATATAAAACTGTGGAGGAAAAAAGGTGGAATTCTGCCATTGGTAAAAGGTTCCTGAACCAATCTACACAACAGGGCAGCCCGTGTATATTTGTTTGACTATATACTCAATATTTATTTGACTATATACTCACCTATTACCACCACTTTAAGTTTTCCCTCAACCTCTTTGCATTTCAATTTGCCAAGAACATTCTTATACTGCTCCTCATTGCTAAATCTTAATCGCAACTGATAATCTGATCTATCTGATCTTGAATCTGTCATTTTGACCACATTCACACCACACTATGAAAATAAGCAAAATGATACAAAAGATGACCAATATTTAATTTACTTGCACACAGACATTGTTCTTAAGAGGTGTGCTTATCACTAAAGTGTGTTTAAAAATAGCTTATGAGCTACATGAGACACCAGCTTTCAAATAAAAAAAGAATCACCAAAATCGATTCAGTCGAACATTCTGAGATAACATAATGAAAATACAGTTGAATTATGTATTCTTTGTTTTTGACGTCAGTTGAAAATTGCATAATACCAGCCAGGCAGGAAGCATGAGCTTCATGAGTGTTACAGACACACTGATTAATATTTACTTATATAGATATAGAAGAAAGAAAGAAAATAGTGATGCTAGTTATAGCCTACAAAAATCTTAAATTGAATAAACAATATAAGCCTTATGCATACAACAAGGCTCATTAAAATATTGAATAAATTTGGCTGTCAACATTTTTTTTTTCTATTCACATATTAAATCTATTGTAGCCTGATTTCTAATTAAAGAAGTGTACTAGCAAGCTTGGCACTGAAAGGCTTTTTGTATCGGAAAAACTTACCTCATCAGTAACATATTGTTTTATTTTGTCATAAGTCCATTCGCCGGGTAAATTTGATATGGATATAACATACATTTTGTTGTTATTTTGCGGGCAATAATCTCTCACATCAAACTCACCACTCTCGCTATAATCTTGACTGTCCGAAAATCGCCGGCGTTTTGTTTTATTTGTAGCATTCAAAGCACTATCGTCGCTTAAAACATCTAAATCTAGATCAGTTTTACGCTTCGGAGCCAATTTATTCTCATTATTATTTGTACTGGAGGTAGAGGGTTCGTCATTGGTTCTAGCAATTTCATGAAGCTTTTTCAACTTTTCAAAAATCGACTGGTATTCACCCATATCGCATACATTTTCTTCTTTTACCGACAACATATTTACATCGTCGCGATTTCGGGAACCCGACATTTGTTTTGTTTTTAATATACCTTCGTTTACTTGTCATGTAAGCAACGATTGCCACAGTCACAAGTGCAATGGTATGAGCGTAACCAACAAAAAAAGTTCGAGTGTTTTATCTTTTATATGTGTAAAGCATTAACACAGATTTTTAGGTGAAATGATTGATCTTTTGAAGATTTAAGCGGTAAATAAGAAAAACGAATTTCATTTTTAATGTCAATGTCAATTTTAGACTAGAGTATAAATCTGTCAAGTAAGTCCCAATATCTTAATATTGCCATATCACTTATGTAAATACACCTTATTTATGTGTTCGAATTTGTAAGAACAGGAAAACGATCCACCTTTTTTTCTTCTTCTTTAATTTTCTTCTTTTGATATTGAAACATCCCTTCAATACCTTTGTGTATTTGTTTATTTGTTGAACCTACAAGTATTTTCTATAGATACATATGAACCTGTAAATTGACAGGCAGGTAAGAAAAAAAAAAGTGCATTGGAAAATTCTAATTAAACATGTACTGTAGATTACATATACGTGGTGCTATATATAATAATAGGGTATAACCTTTTTTATGAAAAAAAAATTGAGGTAAGACTGTGGGTATAGTTTACTAGCTACTATTTTAAAATACTGCCCCACTCTGAGCTATGATGGCTGACCACGCCATGACCTATCGTTAGTATAATTTGCGGTAATGGTTAAAACAATATTACATATGTTTTTAAAAATGTTTATTTTTTTATTTCAATTTCAACCTAACCCCAAGTATGTGGCTATATTAGTCTATTATCATAAAATGAAATATGGTAAACCATTATTTAATGCACTTTTTTAAATATATTCCATAACTTTACTAATCTCAGTGTATCCGAGATCGCTCCCTTGTGAACGCTTATTACGTTCCGGAGCGCATTAGACGATGTAAATACATAATAAAATAAAAGGTCGGTATATTTAGGAAAAGCAGAGAACACATTTTACAGATAAGTAAGAGAGTTATGATATTTTAGTAAATTATATTATAATTTTTGGAATTGTTTTGCAATCGGCAGAAATTACAAAATAAAATCGAGTTTATAACTGCACATCTTAAACTTTAGTTCTATTTCACGTAGTGGTTGGAAGAGAATTATTTTAATAACTAACACGTTCGTTATGTAATATACGTTGTTCGTAAGTTATATACGTTGGTATATGTGTCGATAATACTGTCAATATAAAAAAATACTGAGTAGTATTAACGTTATGCCTTATATAATTTTCACTTGTAAAAATTATTTTAACATTATTACCAACATAATACAACAACTACATTTCAATGTAGTTATAAAATAATGAACAAATTACGAACGATGCTTAATATTGCTTACTTCATATAATAATTCCTACAATGAACTCTTTTACAGTACCCTTATATTTAAACGCAACATCCATCAACCTGTCAGTAAAGAGTAACAGTATTATAGAAAAAATTATAATGTTACGTCGAGGGGTAAACTATTGTTGGCATAAAGAAAACGATATCGTCTCTATAATCAAAATGTGACCGCCTCCTTGACGACGCGTATAAAACTGTAACCATACTTTGACTTAGAAAATTAAATTCCCAGCATTAATATGTAAAATGGCTTATAATATTAGACCTTAACATCTTGGTTATTAATCTTCAGAGGTGTGCGCGTGACGACTTAAAGCTGTAATAATTGAATTGTGAAAAGAAGATAGAACTATATAGGTCGTCTAACGCCATCACTTTCTAACTCAAACTCAATAATTTAATTAATCAATTAGACTTCTTATAGAAGCATTTTTGAGTCGTCATTATATAGTTTTAACATTTAATACCGGTTTGGAAAGCAGTTTCTGAACAGAGAAGAGTGAGAATCTCTGTAGTTAGTTCCAACACTGGAAATAGTACTGCTTTAAGATATTACGGTAGTACCACGTTACGGAAATGCAAGTTTGTTCGATCCTATCACAGAAGAACAAACAAAACATAAACAAAGGTTCATTTTCTCAAATGTCCTTACAAAAAAGATTTCATAATATAACTAAATACTTATACACTACAAACGAAATGATATCAAGAAATATAAAATACTTCGTTTTCGTACCCCACACAATATTATAGACAGTGTTCATTCAAAAACTCCATTACCAATTAATCAAGTGTTCCAAAGCGAATGGAGTGTATTTCTGAGTTTCATTTTCGTAACCGACTGGCTTTATAGCGTACTATACCCGATTATGGGTCATAGGAGGCCACGAAATGTTCCTTTCTTTTCCCGTGTTAAATTTTCAACATACGAAAAGCACAAAGGCGACAGCTATTCAATTCAATTGAAAAGGGTACGTAGGTGAGCCAATTTTGTTCAATTTTCTACAAGAGCAGCGATTACGTTATACTTTTTGATATGAAAGGATTAAATTTTTTGGCATTGTATTTTTATTATGAATTTGCTCATCCTGGAGTTTACTTGAAAACTTTCGAGTTTATTTGAAAGTATGTAAATGAAAATAGTGAAAAGTTTGTTTGTTAGTATATAATATGTTATCTGAGGTTAAAAGAAATTGTAATCTTTTAGAATATTATGTCATAAAAACATCTTATAAATTCTCCGTGATGAAACACGATCTTACATTTCTGCCTACTATAATTATTTCTTAAATAGATTTAAATTAAATGTATTAAGCTAATCCGAAAAAAAACATAATTTCCGGTTCTCTTTAAGGCTCCACGAGTAATCGGTTTAGTAGGTCATGGCCCAAAAAATGTAAAAGAATTTAAAGGATCAGAAAATCTGGCAGTGGCTATTTGTACCCGTCATGGCCAGGATCCGACAAAAAATATCTGCCAGGTAATGAGCGACCGTTTCGCGACATGATAAGGACCTCATTTGAATATTTCACCGCTGAATAAATCGGAAATTTTATATCTTTGGTATAGGAAGCATTTTTTGTGTAATAATGATGTTACATGATACGTTGCCATGCATTAGTATATACATTGATTATGTTATTGATATTAATATTATCTAAATAATTGTGAGCGTATATAAGTATTCTCTGCTTAATGAATGTCCTGTAGTGAATATGTTTGTTCACGTCAACTAGTTTCAATTAGCCCAATCCGTAATAATGGTTGATGAGTCCGCGACGGATAGACCTTCGTCAAATCATAAAAGCTATAACTTTTCTCTGTGTACTATACAGGTAAGAACAATTCCGGACTATAAACTATAGCGTAACTATGACTAAAATTAATCCAACCTCAAGGGTGTCTAGCAGGATTTTATACCCTAACAATTGTCTGGCTGTGGTCAAGGCGATTTTCAAGATTATCAGTGATAAAATATACGACTAAACTTATGAGAGAACTAATGAATTAGATTTTTTTTTACATAAACCATTTTACATAAACCTTTACTATCTAATATCGCCTCGACTCAAAATTCAGCCTGGCTTTTGGGTATTTCTTACGGTGGTGGCCCGTAGACACACATAGGAAACTTCGTTTTTATGAATTATTTTAGACGACTAAAGAATTATTATCTCCATAATACTCGGGTACCTCCAGAAGGAAAGCACCCGGTGTTTTGGAAGGCTTACGTGGGGACACAGATCCAGCACGCAGAGGCCCTTTAGAGAATTTAATGTGTTGTAGAACACCAGCCGCAACCTGCCCATGACTGCACTATCGAGATACAGCCCTGAGCAGTCCGCGGCATATGTAGGGTTTTTGCAAAAAAATGGAACGTAACAAAACTGAGCTATGGAAAGGGGTTGTTCGATGGATTGGTAGGTTGGGTGTATGAGAAACTATGGCACCTGCCTTTCTACTTAATCAAAGTAAAAAACCTCTTAGCAAGCGGTGACTCTCTCTCTCACTGTATGGATCCCCTAAATAAGTCGCTGCAATAATGCGACAAGGAGGCAACATATCATGAGCAGCTAAGAGAGGCTTTGCTATTCTTTAAACTACGATCACGTGCTCTATGAGGGTCCAGCATCACGAGCCCACTCGCTGAAAAACCACAAAGTGGCCCTGCGGGCTTATTATGATATTATGAAAATTTAATATTTTATATCGTAGCTAAATAATATTGAGATTGCATTATTAGAAAGTAATGTTTTATATTTTTGGCAATTTTGCTATAGGTATATTTTTCTGGTATAACATGGTATAATATTATACATTCAAATCCTAGTATAAGTGGCTCGCATGATATTGAATTTTAAGAAATACGAGGAATATGTACTCATACGTACGTTTAGAGCAGAATACAATAACTGTTTTTTTTTTTATTATTGTATAGTAAAGTCTAAGTCTAGTCTTTAAATATAGCACGTTCACATTATGTATAATCAACAAATCAATGGTCCCGACTGGCTCTGTCAATACACAGGAAGGACGCACGCACGTCATCGCTCAGAAATAAGAATAAGTGATTTTAAATCTATTGCTTGTACTAAAATAGGTCTCTGTTAAATAGCTATGTTATACGAAGAATAATTAAACAAATAATTAGCAAGATAACCCCTTATAATAGCACGATTTTTTACATGAACTGTTAGAAGCGAGTTAAATTATTATTATATTCACAAATATATTTGTGGTATTTTTCTATTATGTTTTCCATACTAACAAATTCGCATATGAAGCTTAACATACATTTATTTGATTTTTTAATGCAGTGGAACATATGACCTAAAGTTGGCATTTATAAAATACAGTTTTTCATGTACCTTAAATAAAAAAAAAAAGTATTTTAAATTGTGAATATAATATTCAGGGAAGTTTTGTCAATCGCTATGTTTTGTCTAAAATTGTTGAAATGGCGTCCAATTTAACGTTAGGTTTCTCCGTAATATTTCCTTCACTATAAAGGCACACTTGTCTGATCTTAAATATTTAATGATTGAGATCCAGTATCATCGCATTTTTAAGAATAACAACTTTATTCATTATTATAAATAAACCTTATGTTTTAGAAAATGGCAACAAGCGTTTAATCATGTGTCATTTTGTATCAGTTAGTGTCAAACTTCAACTTCAAGTTTCAAGAGTCAGAAACGTTGGATTTTAGAAACAAAAGTCAAGAACACACTTTTATAAATTTAAAAGTTAACCGCGTCGATTTTCATGTATAAATAATAAAAAAAAACAGCAAATATGTCTAATAGTGAGGTCTTGTACGTTAAAGGAATGAATGTGGTGAGGATAAACTTCAATTTCAATCGCGATACTTTTAAACGTAAAGTGTATTATATACATATTTCTTTACTACATAATGTAGTCTGATATTATTTTCAGGCAAGATCTCAGTATAATTTTGAATACATTTACTAATAGAATCAAGTTATTGACCCTCTAATGTTGTCGTCCAAAATATACGATGATAATAATAATAGTTATCAATTATATTTTTATTTCAGTCGGAATCAGAAGAAGAGGAAGAATACGTGTGGGATGATCGTAAGCTAAATGACGCATATGATAAAGCTATAAGAATAGCAAATGCAGAAGTAGCCAAGCGAGTTGCAATGTCCACAAACACACAGTCAAATAATGATCCTACAAAGCAAAGTATGCTCAAAACTATAAATATAATGTGTATTTTTACTAACCTTACTTATTTATGAAACTTTTTAATGCATCTTTGTACTCTAGTCACTAGAATTTGATACACACACATTTAGTCTATTAGAAGATGGATGGTGGAGGATGACTTTTGATTTTTAAGAAGTCATGAGTAAATAATTTATTTTATAGGATGTATGCAACACTGAAAACTTGCTATTAGTTGTAATGCAATGTCATGTTTCTTTATTTAGTTTTAAAATCTTTGCTGTGTTAAATTTTTATTATATTGTATTATTTATATTATTATTTAACTATAAATCATAACTTTTATATACAGAACATGTTCATTTAACTTACAGGTACCTCAAAAAATAAATCTGCAAAACCCACAACACAAAAACCTAGGTCATCTAAAACAATTTGGAAAGCGGGGATGCCGTGCAGAGCTGTGTTTGAAGAAGATGGTTTAGAATATGAAGCTTTAATACTCTCCATAGTTAATGACAAAGAATGTATTGTCCAATTTTTAGGTAATTATGATAACAAATGGTCCTATGGTCCTACAACCTGCCCGGCTTAGTCTGTGGTCCATATATAGCCAGTAGCACTCAGTGATCAAATACATAACCAAGAGTGAATGAATTTTTTAATTCAATAGAATTTCAATAAAGAGAACATGTTCAAAATAAAAACAAACACTTCAGCTTTATATTTTTAGATAGCTCCTATTGTATTTTATTATATACCGCACCAGTATATAAGACAATGAAAGAACCAAGATATTGATAGATTAATTAGATCTTGCTGTTTGTTTTAACTCCGCAACCAGTCAGATTTTGATTTACAGATAAAACACTGACTGAATGTCTGATCTCAGGTTCAGATCACATGTTGTGGAAATAGTATTTATTTATTTAAATCATTACATTAAACAGAAAAATAAATACAATTAAACTTAATTGCTCTCATACAATGCTACTTGTGTGAATTGACCCCATGTGAAACAATAATTATGCTCTAAAATATTAAATGAACCACTTCTAAACTTTTTACATTTAAAATATTTTACCTCATGATTTGTAGAGGATAATTCTATGTATATGTTTGTTACGCACACTGAATCTTCAATTTGATATGCAGATAGATATTACTTAATTTAGAATGAGCATAGTCATATTCTGCTCATACTTTATCAATATTTCATTTGATGAAAATGTATATAGAACATGAATATGCACATATTGTTTTTCTGTTTTATACATAATGTATAAGATCAGTCAGGATAATTATGAATAAGGGTAATTGGAAAAATATTGGAATAATTTTTTCTGTAATTGCAAAATCATTAATCAGCACAGAGGCATTGTTTCTTAAATACAATGAGTGGCATCCTTTTTTGGCACACTTAATTTATATTTATTTAATTCTTATTCCTTGCTTTTTTTATAATTTCCTTTTGTTTTGGTTAATATAATATTATTATTTGTGTGTTTGGATGTGTAAATAAATGGTTCAAATGTATAAAAACCTTTTATACATTAAATTTTCATAGATATTGTATAAGAAAAAATTAACATTAAAAAAAGGAAAGTTTTTAAAATAGCTAAAAGTTTATAGCAAATTGTTGCCAATGCTCCAGTTAACAATTACCCTGATTGGCCATATCTATAATTCCAGGTTACAACAATTTACAAAAGGTCCTCGTAAGCACACTAAATCCATCGCTGGACAGACAAGCACAGACCCTGCAAGTAGAGAAGGCACTGTTGGATAGAGCCGACGATGGGTTTGAGAGCCAGTCACCAAATGTTGACGATATGGAATATAGTGATAGAGGATCCAGGAGTCCAGGGGTTATGAGTAAGATTGCTTATCTAATATATAAAATTCTCGTGTCACAGTTTTCGTTGCCATACTCCTCCGAAACGGCTTGACCGATTTTGATCAAATTTTTTGTGCTTAGCCGGTATCTATGAGAATCGGCCAACATCTATTTTTCATATCCCTAAATGATAAGAGTAAGGCAGAACAGCGTTTGCCGGGTCAGCTAGTGTTTTAATATAAACACTATTATCCAGTTCAAAATAAAACTGATTCTATTCAATGTAAACTAAAGCTACCCATTTTTTGGAATCAAAATACAAACGTGTGCAATTTGTGTTTGATATTCTATTTTCAGATACATTCAGCCAAAATAGGAAGAAATCAGCTAAAAAGAAGAACAAGCAAAAGCCTATGAACAAATTCGACTTGCCAGACATTCCAATGCCAAATATGTCTATGCTGAAAAATGTAAGTATCAATATTGGGGCCAAGCATGTAAGAGCTTGAAATACACACACACACACACATATATGCAATAACTAGCTATTCAGTCGTGGTACATGTCAAGTCTATGGGTACAAATAATATGGTATAATATCGCTCAGTGAAGTGAAGGTGCAGCTTTCCAATGGTAAAAGAATTTTCACATTACTAACATACACACAAAAACACAAATGTTTCTCCTTTATAGTATTAGTTTAGATACATGTGCATGTGATTCTGTACAGATACTACATATCTTTAAAATGTAAAAGACTAGCTGCGCCCCGCAATTTCACGTGCGTAAGTCCGTATCCTGTAGAAATATCGGGATAAAAAGTTGCCTATATGTTATTCCAGTTGTCTAGCTGTCTACGTGCCAAATTTCATTACAATCGGTTCAGTAGTTTTTGCGTGACAGAGCAACAAACACACACACATCCTTACAAACTTTCGCATTTATAATATTATATAGTGGGATTATGAATTCAGAAAGGCTTTTTTACTAGGCTATTGTATTGTTTTAAAAACAGAAAACGAACACAATTTTGTATTTGCCACATTCAGGAGTTGATTATTTTTGCACTAACTAGGACATGATAACAATTATGTTTATTTCGTTAATGTACATACAATATTCAGAAGCAATATTCCTGTTATTTGTAAGTACTGCAGTTGAATGTTTCATGGCCATAGGAATATCCTTTGGATTATTAGCATTTTTATAGATAGAATAACTATAGTAAAGTATAGTATTCTTTTCTTAGTAGTATTCAAATCATAATTGAATACTAATGTCACAATAGGAGAAGTAATTAAAGCCATAAAAATATAAATTGATAAAGCTTTAGAACTATGTAGAGATTTAAGTATTTGTATGTTTATTTAATTTAGGTTGCATTGCGTTTATTAATTTAATTTGGTACTTTCTGCCAGATATTTTAAATGGGTTGGGCATTAATTTAAGAAAAAAGGAATACTAAAATTAATTTTAAACATAAACTTAGCATTATCACTTGAACAAACGATAGTAAGATAATTATTGGATACCAATTTATAAATATTGTTTTGGTATGTTAAAAACTGCCTACTTTATTAGACAGTTTTATCCAGAATTGCTATATTGAGAAATTATTTATACATGCACAGTACTTGAAACCTCAGTGGTTTTTTCTTTACTTCACAACTGATAATTTATGTCGTTTCCTTTATGTTCTCATAATAAATAAAAAATACAGCAAATAGGTATTTTTCATATAATTTTACTTATAATAATGTGAAAAATTATTATTTCCAGCTGGGGTCTATGGACATGCCCCTCCCACCGCCGCCCCCGCTACACCTCTCCCGCGGTGATGTGGACTCTGAGGAACAAGCGGTGTCCTCCATGCTGCTCAGCTGGTACATGAGCGGGTATTACACCGGCCTGTACCAGGGTATGAAGCGGTGAGTTTTATGGGTAGTGGGTTACATGGGAAGCTGATACCCCACAAATGACCAAAAATAAAATTACCTCCAGACTTTGTAGTGATAATCACCCGATTATCACTATAGTCTGGACATAGTATAAAGAAGTCTCTTCCCGCGTCTGTCCCTATGTATGTAAGTATGTATGCTTGGATAGTAGGTTCAATCAGGATAATTAAAATAAAAATGAAAGCAGTGGGCAAAAGCTAGTCATTTTCAATGTTAAATATTGTGGATAATAATTCTATGTACGTTAGTCCTACTATATTAATATTATAAATGTGAAAGTTTGTAATGGTCTGATGGATTGTATAGATGGATGTACGGATGTTTGTTACTCTATCACGCGAAAACAGCTTATCGTACGAGTAGGAAATTCGGTGCAGAGATAGATTATATTCTGGATTAGCACATAGGCTAGTGCAGTGCGAGGCAGAGATACACATAGGCTAAAAGGTACATGTTTGAGTTTAAGTATAAATTTCCCTGAAAAGGGCAAAAATTTGTGGAAAATAAAAATATGAGTTATGTTCGCCAGACTATGGGTATCGTTAATTTTCCTGTTTTTTCGCGTAAAATAGGCCCTTAATGTCAATTTGCGTATTATTTTAATAACTTTTTTATATTTTTGTTACAGGGCCAGGGAAAGCAGAGGTGATAAATGATAGACATTTTTAAAAATTCACTTTTATTAAGTGTCTTAACTAACATTAAAAACCTGTTAAATAAATTAATTATGCCTCCAGATTTGTGTTTTATCACTATGTACAAATATACAGTATGGATACAGAATGTCGTTTTTTTACCAATTGGTGGGTTTAAACACGTGTTATTATTTATATTAGAACATTATTTTAAACATAATTTTATATTCGCAATATTGACAGTCATTGCTTTAATAACAAGTTAGTGATTTAAACATGGAAGTTAAATATTATAACATTTTCATATATTACCATTGGTATCAAATAATTTTTGCTATGTAATTATTGATATTTCTCAGAAAACAGGTTGTGACGTTTTTAAATGGCATTTTTAAAGCATATATAATCTAAAACCATAGACATCCATGGACTAATTGATTGGTTAATAATAATTTAGGCATTTTCATATAGTAGTTATTAGATTTTTTTCAAAAGTATTGAGATATTGTAAAAGTAATTTTAGGATGATTTGATTCTTTTTTTCGTAATATTAATATTTTAACTATATTCCATAGTCTATGATATTTAGATTATAAAGCACTCAAAAATAAGACGCCTTTTCTAACAAAAAGGCATATCACTACAAAAATCTTTATATAAGGCATAAACTAAGTTACTATTAATAAATACCTACTATATTCATTAAGTTAGAAATGGCGAAACTAATCATAATATTATTTATTAATAAAACAATATTTACAGTTATATTACAATTAACAATAACTTACTATTATTAAGGTGGAACCGTTTAAAACCATTGTGATGTTTAGTTTTGTTTAAATGCTCATTACGATAGGTGACCTGTTTCATGCCTGGATGCTAAATAAAGCACTAGAATAACTGACAGTTAAAATGACAATTAATGTATGAAAATAAATCAAAAACTGTTATTTGGGCTTGATAGCATATTTTGAAGTTCACAACTTGTTGATAAAGTTACTGATCAACAATCGAAAACTTGGAAGGGTTAATTTAATACAACCAACGACTTCCAAAACTATATCCAGAAAACGGAAAATTTAATAGTTTAATTCGTTCAAAATTTCGTTTTTCTTCGTAAACAATTTACTTCTGAGACGCGTCAGCATTCAAATTTCGATCAATATTGTTAGAAATAAAAGGTTTTTAGAATTTCAGGATGATTTTCCCTTTACACATTCTTAATTAATTAAGTAGGTATTTCGTACTGTGATCCGTCAAATATACTACGTACTCCGAGCATTATTCAGTATTTCGTCCCCATCGTCTTTTACTTTCTGAAGACTCGTTTTCGATAAGCCAATATTGCTCAGCGCGCCGCGTTACAATTTTTTTCGATAGACCACTATATCTTTTCAGTCGTAAACGATTCAAAAGCGCTTCCATAAAAAGTGTTTGAATGACTGATATAAGGTTTTCCATATAAAACACCCTGGATTAAGACAGTATTACGTACACTGATTTAAATCCAGGATATATTTAAGAAACGGTTATCTCAAATGAGTATAAACGCATGTATGGACTATAGTCTATTTTTCTTTATCACCAGTCCAGGGTTCATTTAACCCTGGGTTTAGACGAGGGTGCTTAGTTCGTGAGTATCGTGGCTGAGGTCGATGGTAGCGGCCGGTACGCCGGGGGTAGCTGCCCCCTCACCAGGCGGCGTGCTTGTTGGTGGTCTGCAAGAGATAATTTTGTATTAGATGAAGATAATATGTGTGATTGTAGCTAGAATTATGGAGATTTAGAGATTCCAAATTATTTATTATAGTATTTATTATATATTCCATATTATTCCAAATTATAGCTATTTCAATAATTCCTTACCTTAAATAATCTTAATATGTAGGGAGTATAATAGTAAAAACGAACTATTCGTTGCCCCGTTTTATTCAAGAGAAAGTGACAAAGGAGGGAGCCAACAGATTACAAATATTTATATGTATCCTCCATGAAATATTAATAAATACAGATTATACATAATCACACTCACAATTAATAACTAAGAGCTAAAGACGTTACATAATGACAAATAACAGTTTATAATGACGCGACAAAATAAATAAAAAAAAATACCTGGAAGTCTTACTTATTAGATTTGAACTTATTAGTATGTGTTTATGTTATTAGGGACCTGCATCGAGAAGGTTTTAGTGGAAATACAGAAGATACAACCCGTCAGGATCTCAATATCTTTAGCAATTCTTGTATATATTATGTTCTTTATGTAACTCGAAAATGGCTCCTGAAAATTTAGCACGTACGGAGTTCCGGGGCTATCGATTTAGCTTGGATAAATTTATAGAAAATGCCAAACTTGCGATCATCAGCTACTTTTATAAAGGTAATATGTATAATAACTATAAGACTTACTTTGTCATATATTATTCCTATATCTAAATACTTATCTCTCTTCTCTTATCTATTACCTTATAATATAGGGGCCTCCCTGTTGCAACAGCGTAATGGGATGTGTGTACGGCGCAGTCATGCTATGGAAGCTTACATTGCCGGCTCCCGTGTTATTCAAATGGCCATTCATGATCACACCGTTCGATGTATTCATCGTAACTTCTTGCGCTCGGAACGCTTTCACCAAGTTTGTTTTCTCCTTCTGCCATACAAACACATTGTGGACCATCGCGCAACCGCAGAAGATTATGCCGACGCCAATAAACACCGAGGTTACTATTGCTGGCGTAGAATGGAATTGGATGAACGTGTACAGGATTATACCTGTAATGGACAGTGAAATGTTTTTAATGTCGTGGTAAATGAAATCCATCATAATAATACTTACAACGGTTTGTACGCTAACGTTACATCGAAAGAGAAGAACACTTGGGCACTGGTAGTATTGGTTACAAAAATCATTATTTGAAACTTTATTTTGTATATTTCTTATAGATAGATATATCTACTTGAGGTTTGTGAATTAAATTTATAAAAATTAAAAACAAAACTTGCAGTTTTTACGTGAATGTAATTTATTTTATAACGAATTATGCGCCTACGCTACCTTCACTTGGAAAATGTTGTTTTCATTTGTAGGAATCGAACCCACACCAACTGTGCTGTCAAAATATATTATAATTAGCGTGACAGCGGAACACTTTCTATAATCATAATTCTTATAAGAGTAACAAACCAGATCGAACGGTTTTTGCTCTCATAACTCAATACATCATAGTTAACCACAAAAAAAAAAATAAAACATCCACCAACCTGTTAAAAACACGGGTATTGATATAAAAAAGCCTCCAACGGCGCATATTCTTGTAATGGCCGACTTCTGCAGGTACTTGTTTGTTCTGAAAAGAGTTTTATCTAATTATTCACTTATCTGTAGCCAAAAGAGAACAGATAAAAGGTCTGTTCAGTTAATTAAACTATTCGTAATGTAAGTATAGAATTCATGAACTGTAAATTATAACCACATAACCATAGGACTAGTGTCTTATAAATTCTCGATGATATTTTTTAACCACCGACACAAAAATACGAGTGACACCATAAGCTCCCGTAAGCTGAAAAGGTGAGGGTGACTTTTGTTTGAGTGTTCTTAGATACTATGTTTGATGACAATCGGTTGAGCCGGCTGAGTAGTTGATCAGATAATCTGAGAAACGTTCGTATTTCACAGCTCCTTTATATGAATATCAAATTAAAATATATTACAACGTCAGTTGAAGAAAGCCGACAACCAACACGGTCGGTTTTTTTTATTTAATATAGGTTAGATATATATTGACATACTTCGAGTGATGAAGGATTTACTTAATGTGGTATTGACCAGCCCTCGCTCTCAATTTTTTACTAGCTGAAACCTACCTTTTTGCTGTATGTAATACTATCTGCGCTCCGCGGTTTCATCCGCGTAACTCCATATCCCGTTGCTTATATGTTATTTCAGTTGTCCAGTTGTATACGTACCAAATTTCATTGCAATCGGTTCAGTAGTTTTTGCGTGAAAGAGCGACAAACACACACATCCTTACAAACTTTCGCATTTATAATGTTAGTAGGATAGGATATGCGATAACTCACAATGATATTATTAGTAAGATCCATTAAGAATGCTGGAATGTATGAATGAATCCACTAATGTGAAAACATCAGTGATTGGAAGTTGGAAAACCCAATAAAAGAGCCGCATCAAATTATTACGAAGTCTTAGTGATAAATTGTAATTTTTATTTATAAAAAGTATCAAGTGTTTGAAATAAGACGAACGGTACGATAATTCACAAGCGTATACAAGTCGAAACATGTATGAAATAAAAAATATCTAAGTTGGGCCGCCCAATGTTAAGTGCTAATATAAGTTATTTGTATACAAAAAATGCAACATCTCAGAATTAGCGCCTATGAGCGTTTAAAAAAATTCAAGATTGTTTATTTGTTTCTTTAACAAATTATGTTATCTCTCCAATCTCAATTCTCAGCGATTTTTATTTTTAGTAACGACAGAATGTGTTAACACTTTGTTAAAATTCGCGCAAACGAAAGTGGGTCAAACATTACTGAGAATTATGGATTAGCTAATGTCCCATGTAGGTAACTAGGTACATCACACATCGGTTTTGTAACTTTAACGGCCATCTACAAACTATTGCTGCGTAAACCTATCCAAACTCGTATGCAAAATCAATTCTCACCTACGCAACATATAAGTTCTCACGTCAAAATCTGCAAAACTTCAAATAAAAACGATGAAAATCCTGTTGATTATTACACAAAAACTCCCTAACAACCCTATGCATAACACGGACAAATTAAATCACTTCTTGTTCCATCAAGTTCCTGCGTAAGGATAAACAGTCAATATAATCGGGTTATACTTGTTCTCAAGTCAGTGGCATTTTATGTATGATACATAATAACAGTCATTATAGCAACCTGTGGTGTTTTGTAACATTCCCTTTTATGTCTGAAGTCCGAGTAATTACGAGTATGTTTTATACGCCAGTAGCGCCGGCTACAACCCCTATCCATGCCTGAATAATTTAATGATTGTCGGTATACTATTTCCTCAAACAAGTTTTATAAAGAAACTAAACAAAATAACGAAGATTGTTATATCAAACGTAGATAAAATAACAACAAACTAATTATAATCTATTTAAATTTAATAATAAAGACGTTAAACTTATACATTGAATATCTAGCTGAATTATTAAATAATATACAAATAAATAAAGTTTCCCATTGCTTATCATTTGAATCTAGCGCTTAAACAGACGTTATAAGACCCTCATGTATGCTCTTGACCGAGTCATGCGTTATAACCGTTAAGACATCTGTTTATATTATGTTCTTATAACCCAATCAACAAAAAATTACAAAACTGTCCGAGAAACTACCACATAATTGTTATTACATCAGTTATTATATTGATTATAATAAATATGCTCAAACCGAAGAAAAAACATATGATGTTTATTTATATATGGCCTTCTTACATTAGCTGACGTCTTTAATTATCTACTTTAAGAGTGGGATCATAGAATATTATACATTAAGTAATTAAAAACTTTTTAACGGATTTTTACAAGTCAGTCTCCCCGTGACCACGCTCGCTGTAAAGTGTTCGAATCGTCGGGTTACTAATATAATGAATAAATCGCGTTTAAAATCCGTTAAAAAGTTTTTAATTTTTAAATATCTGACTAGTTGTATAGAATTCTCGAAACATTTTGCGGAATGGACAAAATTTTCCTATAGATTAAAAAGTCGGACTAAAATTGCTAGCATTGCAAATATTCTTCACCCTAATAAATAATCTAATAAAAAAGTATAAAGACAAAAACTAAAATCCTTCTTTACATAATGTCTCTGGTGCCGGAGTGCCTTACGGGGCAAATTTTCCGCCATACATACGCTTCTGTCATTTTAATTCGTCCGTTCTTGACTCTACCACAGAATAAAAAGTAACTTCTATTCCATAAGATAATATTAACTACTCGACGGACGGTTATCATCATTAAAAATGTTATAATATTTCTAATAGAAACACCATAATAGCTGTATTCAAACTGGTTCCAGTAGCACCGATATACAGGCCTACACATTTACATAAAACATAAGCCTGCATTTAATCAACTAATTTATAAAATTTATTTTTTAGACTATCAAATGTCAAGGTAAATTAAATATTATTAAGTATGTCATATCAAGTATATATGTATATAAGTAAGTATTAAAATAAAAACCTCGTTTTCTTAGAAAATATTATTACTGAACGTTTGATTCAATCAACAATACACAGTTAATTTTTATAAGTTCTCGATAATTCTGAAATATTCGCAGTCATCTATTGATACCCTCGTTTTGGGTTTCTGGATTTTGTCATTTGTCTTGCAAATGAGATAATAAAATAGTTATTCATCGAGCTAATGAACCATCACCCTTCGACCAATGAAAACAACTGCAAATTACAAGGAATCGGATAATCAGTACTGTCATTTCTCTGGAGGATTAGTGTGTACCTATGACCTTGATACATAACGTAATGCTACAATGTTGTTTGAAACCTGTGTTCATCATAAAATATATGCATGTCAAATAGATTAATGGGAACAATAGATTACGTATAATCTATGTAAATTAATAGAAAACTACATAACTATTGACAGTTGAAGTAAAAAGTTACGGAGACGATAATATTTTTATTTTTTCGATCAATTATTGAATACATTTAATTTTTAATAATTACTCGTAACGTAATATTTAATTTTTGTCGTGAATTAATTTCGATATTACGCTCAGGGTTTTTTATTCTTTAATTAATCCAATTCTATGGTACATTGTATGCTAAAATTCTGGATTATTTTATCAAAGTATTATGAAAATATTAATATTTAACACAAGTGAGAAATTAAGAATCTCTTTGGTTCAATTATAACTTGTCTTCTGATGAACATGTTTAATTTGATTCATAGATCGAAACAGGCAAAAGTAATTTAGTAAATTTCTCTCTAAGTACATATTGGAAGCAGTTGATTGTGGGAGATCACCTTCTTAATAATGTAAAAAACAGACGTATGAATATTCCTAAGCAATTTTATTAAGATAGTATATGTATCATCTCTCTTTCTTATATTTCTTGTACTCTTTACCTATTGTGTAAAGTCGCCCACTCATCATTGCACTATATATTCTCTTTTTTTTGTGTTCGTATAATACGGAGTATTTATTCATTCGTTTACCTAATACAACATATCTTTACTATTAATCATTTAATATACAAATAATTTGTGTGACTACTTGGCTCGTAGATTTAATTCTAGAGCGTCAAAAGTATCAATAAATATTTATATGATAGATATATATATGATAAGATCATCTTATCATAAAAACGCAAAATTTACGCAACGTCTTCCATACAACTGACGTAAACAAAATAACTGCTTTTTAAAAATACCACCGAGTCGCGCTATGAATAATTTAGTAACTAAAATAACTGGTCTACTCCACTGAATTTACTGTTTCTAGCTTCCAAGATATACTAAGATCTATCCTAATCTATTACTTTGATAATGATGTTTAAACATCCTTAATCATTGTTATTATCGGTAAATAGTATGAAAATTTAAATGTTCATGAGTCAAGATTGTCTTATCAGTTCGGCGCTGGTGCACTCGAGGGTCGGCCATATTTGTAATTCACTTCTGTCAGCTGACGACCGGTTCTACTCTAAGTATCTACAAGAAATTCCAAGTAACAGGTACGTACATTTTATACTAAAGTAATCGCGAACGTTCCTCGTCGGTTTCGACTCGTGGGATTTTATTTTCGTGCGTGTGTATGATCTGTGGTGAAATGGCGGGAATCGTTTGCCGCGTCACGCCGCCATTGTTGATTTTCGTTCGACAGTTGTAGGTAATCTTTTATTTCGAAACAGATGTAATTATTAAGTGGAACGACTGCCTACTGTCTTATTTAAATTTAATGACCATAAAAATGTAGAAATGGCTACATATTTTTTGATTTAAATTTTGAAACAAATATTTTTTTACCGTTGCCATAGAATAAAAACGTACGTTGATCCCTGACTCGCAGTGAAGAATCCAATTAATTCTATTGTATTTTTTTTCAATTATCAACTTAGAACAGACAATACTAAGCAACAAGTAATCAAAACCTCTTATGACAACAATATGCTATATTGTTTGTTCTATCAATGTGTTATAAAATGTTAAATATTTTCAATTGTCGATAACTTACTACTGTGAAATTTCACGCGCATATGGTAAGATTTTACGATATGTCACAGTTGTCCTCTAAAGCTTTTTCCGTAAATTGTAAATATTATTATATTAAAATATGATTTAAAACGAAAGATGATGTTTTGTAATACAATCATGCAGTAACTATGAACGATAAAAAATTCGATATCCTCGAATACATCAAAATACAATTTCAACAGTTTCTTAGGCACTTATCTATAAAAGTGTATTTAAATCGGGCAATAAAAAATAACCTGCCCACCCATTGTACAAAATTGCAAAAGGCCGCTCCTATTATCAAACATCGCATTCTTTCATGGTTTAAGCAATGTGTTTATTCGAAATTAAATCCTCTTCAAATGGCTTAAGCTTTAAAATGTAAAACCAAGAATAACTATGAATGTATAGCGCGCATCTACCTGCAACATCCAAGGCCGAAGGAATTGCCATAATCATCTTATAATGACTACTTAAATTTATAGTTTTAGTCGTAAAAGTATTAACAAACTGATAAACTTTTCTTATCTTAAGCTCTTATCCAAATCACCTATTGGGGTACTTTGAATATATTTCATTAAGATTTTAACGTCACAAATGTAGGTCATTACAATGAAATGGGAACATAAAATTTGATAATTAAAAAAACAATCTATGTAACTAAGCTATGAAGCAAATGTGATACGAAATTGCGCTGTACAATGCCAAAGACTATTAATAATAATTAGTTGTCGTTTTTCTTTGCTATTTGTTCGATAGTCATTTAAGTACGCATGAAACGAAAAAAAAGCAAGACATTCGAATATAACTAATGAGTAAAACACGTTCTAGTTTATAATATCATTTATAGAATAAAGAATTACGAAGAACTCTATTTTTTAACAAACTTTTATTAGCTTCACCGACCGACTCCTTTAGACTAGATTTTCACCCCTTTAAACGGACAGAATTCAAACTTTGTACACGTATGAAGGATCGGTGACATAAATTAATGAGTTTATCTTTTTATACTAATCAGGATCGAATGGATTGGACAATAATAGACCTAATACTTTGTATTCTTATACATCATATCAAGTGAAACAATTTAGTTGATTCTAATGGTACGTAGCGGATTGAGGATTTCACCTTTATGCCTTGAAAATGTCAATTTAAAATTTATTTAAAAACAATCAAATGAATCTTAAAGACAATTATGATACTATAGGATCACCTAGAAAGTAAAATAAAAAAGTAGGTAAATATGTACCACAAACTATAATTTGGCCAATCCTTGTGCAAATATAGAAAAATATATCATATCAGTATTTATTTAATCGTCATAGATACATGCAAACGAATTAGTTGTATTTGCTTTAATATTTCACGATGATAAACAGATTTTATCAATCATTTTCACACGGTTGTAACATAAAATTTATATTTATTTATATGCAGTGTGTCTTTTCGTACCTATAGAACAGATAATTTAATTATAAATACAATATTAGCATTAGGATTTTGGATTAAAAGTTTTTCTATATATCGCGAATAGCACGCGCTTCGTGGAACATATAAAGCCTATTAGCTGGAACCTTTTGATCATTCTAGACAATGATATAGCTTATGTACCAGAATAACACAATCTATCTCTGTTTGGCCGCGGGTAAAACCGCGCGGCAAGTAGTCTACACTAATATTATAGAGAAGAAACATTTGTATTTTTGCATTTTAGTATGTTTGTTACGTTTTCACGCAAAACCGCTGGATCGTTTTCAAAAGTTCTTTACCGTTAGAACGCTGCAATTTCACCGAGTGACATCCTATCCTACTAATATAATAAATGCGAAATTTTGTAAGGACGTGTGTGTGTTTGTTGCTCTTTCACGCAAAAACTACTGAACCGATTGCAATGAAATTTGGTACGTAGATAGCTGGACAACTGGATAACATAAAAACTACTTTTTATCCCGATATTCGTACGAGATACGGACTTACGCGGGTGAAACCGCGGGGCGCAGCTAGTAGGCTATATGTACCAAGCAAAGCCGGATCAAACGAAAGTTTATAAACGCAGTGAAACCCCACATCACGGTATTTGATCCGTCTGTTATTATTCTATGGACGGACGACCTGATTAAAGTGGCAGGGAGCCGCTGGACTCAGGCCGCTGATGATCGGTCGTTTTGGAAATCTTTGGGGGAGGCCTATGTCCAACAGTGGACGTCCTAAAAGGCTGCAACGGTTATTATTCTATTCTTTGCTCAGAGATAAAATATACGCTATATCTTTACTATGTAATATTTATATTCCTTTATTCGCATTCCACACAAGTCAGTAAATGCATACTTGCTGATTCAACTATATCTTAATCCCCTTACGTTTTAAATGGTTTAACGATATTCCTAGTTACTTGTATGGCTTCTTTAGTAAAATAATACAAATGCAAAAAAATGAATGAATACGTAACATGAGTAATGCTTCTTAAGTTTTCTTTATTATATAGCGAATAACTCGTCTGGAAATGTGTTTAGTTGCAATACGATACAGCTAAGAAATCCCTTCTGTGGCATTTTGTGACGTCATAAATTGAGATTTGAATTTAATTTGCTTAAATTTAATGTGAAATACTGGCAAAATACAATAAACTGTATTGAAATGCAAAAAGTATTTCTTAAATCGTATTTTTCGAATAAAATTTGACACGAAATTGACATATAGGGGTCATTGACGTTATTATTCTTAGTGGAATCCTATGGTAAAATACTGAGGAAATAAACGACGCCTAAGGACTAAGGAGCTGTGGCTATATCCTATAGAGACTATAAATTGTAATTTCAGTAATCCACATCAAAAATTTCGAATTATGTGCCAACCCGTACTTGGCCTTCATAGAAACCTAATTTCTAAAGCAATCATTTATAATACCTATTTAAATTTAAACGTCATTATTTTGTGCCGACGCTCCTAAAACAATAGTTATCAATTCATAAATCTTGTCTATGCCATTTTAAAAATATTTTTTTAAATCTTGAACTCTTATCAAAGTTGGTATTACACAATGACTTTTAAGCTCTCATAAAATTCACATTAATAGAATAGTTTGGATTCGAATTAGTTTTGTTCTTTCGTAATCACGTTTCATGCTGAAAACACTGCAGTAAAGTAGCACCTTGACAGTTGACAGGTCTAGGGCCAATTAGTAACTAATACATCGAATCTCACGTTAATGGCTTGCTGTCTAAGTAACTCGACACACAGGAATTCCGGCGAGAAGCCTTTTATATGGTCTGTAGTCCCAACTCTCAACAAACCCGTTCTTATTTCCGTGCGTAAGTAAAGCGATACCTTACTAAATAAACTGTTCATTTAACATCTAAGATTGCTAATTAGATCTAATTTAAAAACTGGTTAGTCCCGTTAAATATGTGATGATAGCCATTATTATTGCATTAACTGTGTTATATCAATGGACATTTAAATTTACAAGATTTTTTTTGGGGTTTTCTCTATTCCATTTGGAGTTAATTTGTTTATGACTTAATTCTTCTTCGTACCACAGATTACATATTTCATAAATAGAAGTATGTTTTTGACTTTTCTATCTTTAATCATTATGACAAGGTGTTTTTTTCAGATGAACTTTAAACATAACGCTCAATGACATTTCGAATATTCTCAATTTTAAATAAAAAGCCATGAATTATATTCTTAAATTGAATTCTAGAAGCCGGCGACTTGTGTCAACAACGCGAGGTCACAACGCCAAACTAGCTAACCCACGCCTTTCTAGTTAATGTTTGAGCATATTCAATTTACTCCTTATTCGTTTAACATATTGTAAATAGTGATAAATGTCATCACCGTAATGTACCGTAACATGTAGAATTTTTTTCAGTAATGACATTCGACACGAATTTAAATTTTTGATTTCTATTAATAGATAACTAGCATTTGTTTTGCCCTATTAATGGAATGAATATTAATGAATAAGAAACCTAGATCTTTAATGTTTAAAAAACGGAAAACGTGTTAGCTTATCCAAATTCAAAATCGATAGCACGTACTCAGTACTGTTGACAGATGGATAGCGTCGGCGCGAAATTTGAAAAAAGAAAGACTTCTTAAAATGGCGTAAATGTTATCGAAAAAACGTATACCATATATATACTCATTTTGATGCTGTAATATAATATTGACGGCATGGAGTAATATAATATTTTGAATGATTAACTACTTTCATTTCTTTAACTTGTTTTGTTGTTAATACAACAAAATTTAAATAAAAATAATAGACAATGTATGAACTCCGAACCACAATAGAAATATGATAGCTAAGCAATCTTACCCCATCCGTGTTCTGCCCTGTTTCGTGACAGTAATTCTATCCTTTGACACTATTTCTGACCGTGACTGCCATGACTGTGACTTGTCACTATCTCAAACATGTATTTAAAATCAACAAGAGATCTTCAAGGGAAAACATTGGTAATCAGGGATACATATGGTAGTTTATATAAAAAAAACGGCGTGTTTTGTTTCAAATATTCACTAAATTAAAAAAAAAGTGTTTTAAATCCACTTGAATGTATTTTAATTTAAAAGTGTATGTGCAGCAATAAAATGAATATCATAGTAACATAAAAAAATCTTTCAAAAATTTAAACACTCTTAATCGAAGTTCGATACCAGTGATTTGCGCATAGCACGAATACCTTATATTTGAAACAGATTAAAAACCCTTCCACATCCGATCTAACGTTCTGAAACTGGTTTCCAAAGATAACATAAGATCCTTGTACAAGGTCAGAAAGCCGATTGTTTCCGGTTCAGCTTAGGAATTCGAAGATTGTTAAAAACACGTAATTGTTACGTGAATTCGATGACAAAATTTACACTAAGTAGGTATAGTCAATATATCGAGAAGCTATTTACAGTAAAAAGTAACTATTTCTTGATAAGTCTAAAAGAAAATTTAGTTCACGAATTTGTGTGGTAATCTCAGAAATTACTTATCATCAAAAGTATCATTCCGTGTATAATGTTTGTTTAATGTCACTTCAAAAATACTGAGAACATTTTTTTTACAAACTGCGTAAATTCTCCAATACCCCCGTTTATTTTCTTAAAGTAGAGCATAATATAAACACTATATAAAATATAAAGTAGAAAGGCGGATTATCGCTGAAAAGAAAAATCAGTACACAGATTTAATAATTCGAGGACATACAAAATATATGTGATGTTTACGGCACTTATGTTTTTGCAAATTATTAATAAAAAACATATTTAAGTTATACGTACATACTTAGATTTTTATTCATAAAAAAGCAGTTTCACATTATAACACCAAATTTTGTTTCTGTACTAGACGTTATTACCTAAACAAATTCATAGCAAATTCATAACAAATTTATTATTTTTCTCATGTAAAAAGTGCTTTCAAATAACATATCTTAAGTATGTGTTTCTTGCCTATTATTCTCTATGGAAGCCATATTGAGAATCAGTGATATTATAAAAAAGTACTATTCATAGATACTTGTAAGAGATAACACGAGTTGAAAAGTTTTGAGTTTGCGATTTAATACTTAATAATAAATATAATTCTGTAAATAAGTTAGAAGCTACATCTTTTAATACAACTAACTTTTTACATATTTTACTTTTTCGTTGGTTAACAAATAAAGTCAAAATACGCATGGTCCATAACAAATTCCAACCGTGATACATACCTAGCCTTTTAAATTTTTAAAATTCCGTTCTGTCTAATAAATTTTGTTACTGGCTATCTTAATATCGTTAGATATTTTAAAGGTATTATTTTAAGTTGTTAATGAATACTTTCTTGACATTTTGGCATCGTTTAATGTTGATTTTATTTGACCTTTAATTTTGATTTTAATTGTCAAAGCGAAAAAAAGTTAATCTATATAGTATAAAATTTTTCGAACATAAATTTTATCGTGTTAAGTCTTTAATAAAGTTAGAGATAATCGTAAGGTTATAAATAGATCTTTTAGAACCTTATGATTGTAATTAAATATTGAAAATGAACAGATTAATAAATATAAACATTTAAATGCCACAAATAATAAACTATAGCTAGGTTACGAAATGACGTCCATAAATTATTTTCAAGAATGAGCATTTAACTCGCTGGTAACCCCATTGCAAGTTTGACCCAAATATGGCGCATTTCGTAACACGTTGTTTACATTTTCCGCGATAAGGAAGTGTTGCTTTTATATTGCATTACAAGTTGCTTCCTACGGGTGCCGAATGTTAACATCCGGAGAAGAATCTGTTACGAATAAAATTATTGAATCTGTTTGAAAATAATTAAATCTGTTTTAAATTCCAAAATGTATTTGATTAATATTATTTATAGTTTATATTTGTGTACGCTGTAATAACCGATAAAAGTTCAAACTACACAGAACGGCAGCTTTCTTCAGTCTAGTTTAGTATATAATATATTATCTGTACGTTTTATGAACTAAATATGATACACATACCACGACCTATTTTCATAATGATTATTCAAACAATATTCCAGTATACAGCAAATATTTTTAAACGAAATATTAACGTATTGTGAATTTAAACAAATTGAAACACGTGCGAGCTATATTCATCTAAATACATATGCATTCCTAACAGAGGCAAAAACCTGATAAGTGCATTCACCTTGCTAGCCTTATGTAAGAATTATAGATAGGTATTTTACTAGTTTTTATTCATATTCTTGTTTGCAGTAAGAATATCCTCGCAAATAAAAAGTGGCCAACGGTTTTTATTGCTTTGTTTTAAATTCCTGTCGGGTTTATTTAAACATTTTTATTTCCCACGGTAGGATTCTTTTTACGCAGACTGATAATAGTTTTTTTTTCTTTATGTTGCAATGACATTGATTGTTAAGTAAATTGGGTATATACCATTGCAGTAGTAAAAATGCTCTTATTTTAAATAATCTCGTTTCAAAAGTATTTCGTTTTATTATCATTGTAGCATTTATTACCTTAACATGTAACCTTAAACGGTTCCGATCCCTTCACTATATGATAAACCAGTATAATTAATTATACACAACCTTCCAATAATATGATCATTATAATTTTAAATTACGTGTGACGGAAAATTTAAAAGTAGGTAAATACAATTTACATTATTTCATCACGAACCAAATGTTAAATATAATGAGAGGAAATAATTTATTGGTATCGTCAGAAATGTAAGGTTCTGTACAATTTTCGATACTTTAAAATATATATAAACTTGTACTTTAATGATTCACTTTGTTATAAAATAATTAAAGAAGTAACCTAAAACTTTATTTCATTTCGATAGATTATAATCTTTCAAAGTTATGAATATATTAACGTATATTATTAATATTAATAGTGTTTATCATATATAATAGCTATCAGATATTGGTAAAGAGTTTATCAAAGAATTATAAGGAAATGCAACTATCAGTAGGTTTAAAGGCAAAAATAAAAAACATTCCGAAGCCTACAAAGAAAAAGCTCGATGGATAGGTACGAAAAAGTTAATTTTCTTTTAAAAACCTTCAAATCACGGACTCAATCATCAACTATCTTTTTAATGCATTCTCATGCTTTGAATTATTAAGGCATGGTGCAGCAGATTAGGGCCATTCGGATTGATACTCTTATCTTTAAATAATTATGCATTTAAATGAACCTATTCCTGAACGAATTTCAATCTTAAAAAAATTCAAAATTTGTTGCAATGCAAAAAAAAAACGAAAATTTTTATTCTTTAAAAAAATTGTCATTTACCAGCATCGCTTGGTTATAACATCATAAAAATAATAAGAGGTTCTTGTAACACTGCGTATTTTAGTCGCACAGTCACAGGAAATCAACTCGTCCTTGCGAACTCGAGTTGAAATGTCAAATATATTTGTCACGGGATTTAAACGAAAGTACTGCACATCAGTTTTGAATCCATGTGACGTTATCATTGCTTTCAGGTTAAAGTGTATACCTAGGTACAGAAATAAGGTACATTTTGGAAACAACTTATATTATTCATAAAATTGTAGAGGCTGGGATACAATTTATTTATGCTATTTCTTAATATTTCTGTAAACTGTGCCCTATATGATATTTGTAGAACACGCACTCATTATTAATTACGTACATTTTTTTAATTACAATTAAAGTTTTTCAAATATTCTTTCAGTTAACAAATCGAAAATGTTATATATCTTCATTAAAATACTGTCTTTCTCGGTTTCTTTGAGCTATTACTATTAACGATATCGCAAATAAAACCTAGGTTTATCAAAATTTCATACGGGTGAACCTAAACACTAGCCATGATCTAGTGCATCCATCGCTATGCGGTCACAAATTCCTAAACAGCACGCGGAAGTCTAGACTACCGGTACATACCTATCACCTATACCTATATCTGTACATACATAAGCCTCCGGTTCTGCTCAATACAAGTTTTTATCGGCATTTATAGTAACGGGAATAGATTCTAGAGGAACTTCAGTATTAATTGATTTGAACATCATTAATATAAAGCAACACGCTTTGGTACTTACAGATATATTAAATATGCACATAATTGGATAAAATTTAAAAGCTATTAAAAATACTGAATCAGGGTAGACACAGGTAACCTATTTAGTTGAATGGTTGGGTATTTGAAAGCCAACATAGTCAATTGGATAGAATGAATAATGTAGAGTAAAGATTAAAAAAATGATAGTATAATTTTTGTAAGAAAATTATCGAAAAGTAATAATTTACTACTGGGCTTTATATTCAGATATATGAATCTTTATTATTTATCAGCGGCCTTTAATGTATAGCATTAAATCTGTTTTAAAAAGAACAACTTCCGCCAAAGCTTTTTCGTAATCTTATCAAAATAAAAAACTCTACCGGATGGGCTCAGTACTTCGGTAGCAGTTTCATTCAGATCCAAATCTTCCAACTTCCAACGACTCAATATATAAAACAAACATTCAAAACAACCCACATTCAACTGCACATGTAACGCTAATTATAAATGATAACAGAACAATAAAATAGCGCGTGCGAGCGAATTATTATTAACCGTTGAACGCGGAATATTTTTTTCACCCGCCATTCACAAATAACCGACACTGGAGACCGTTAGCACCTGCCTACTCGTCACACAAGCCACCAGATAAAGATGCAAGAGATAAAACTGTATGTGTATTCGATTAGAAACAAGAAATTTGAATTCGGAATTCTGATACATTAATAAATCATAGAATCTAGCATACAGTTATGAGTCTCGAAATTAAAATCAAAATACCTTACAGTTACACGTTTGCGATAACCTGAATTAAGCTTTAAAGATAAAGCGTGTCCCAAGTTAAATATTTAAATTATGCCGTAACCACACGTATCTTTTATCCTAACGTACTGGAACGTAATCTGCGCAACCGGTTTCAAGGTATTCTTAACGGATACGAGCTGAAAATACAAGAAATTGATTGATTTGCTCACCGGCCGTTCGGCGCTGACTGGGAATGCACCAGCTTCACCGCGAACAGGAACTGTATAGCACACACCAAGAGACAGCATAGGTTCAACGATAATGTCAAAGCACACAGAGCCAATGTCACTTCGTACACTACGGCGAATTCCTCTGGCGCAGTCGTCGCGGGCGCCGATATTTTCAGCAAGAACAGCAGAGCCAGCAACGCGAGCAGCAAGCTGATCAGACACAGCAGCGCTAGAGAGGTTAGCGCTTCTTCTGTGGCTGCTCTGTTGCTGCGACTTCTCGGTTGTCTAGTTGTTGGCGCACCAGTCGCGTTGCCGTTGGCAAGTTTCGGCGGAGAGGCAACGGGTATAGGGGACACTACTGGAATAGGTGCCGCTGTCGGCTGCGCGCCCGGGCTAACGCTGGCGGAGGTGCCTCCAACAGAGTGCTTGGAAGAGTCCAGGGTGGAAACGTTCAGGGGTATGTGGTGGTGCGGCCGCCGCGGCATGTTCTGATAGCGGTGTTCGGCATCGTTAGCCGCCGGCGGCCGCGTCGCATGTTTCAACATAGCGCAGCTCTTACACCGTGGCCCGCCATCCCGCCGACAGGTTTCCCGGCATTCGGGCCGGTTCTGCAATACACAGCACGACCGCTCAGCACGACGGACGCGATTCGACTGTGGCCGCTAGTCGACGCTCCCCCCTCGGCTCTACCTGCCGTAATAATGTCAATCAAACCGGTGCAGGGTGCATACAATACCAAATACTTGAGTTACCCCAACAATATACAAAGAATGAAATAAAAACACTGCATTAATACAAACAACAGAATAATGATTGTTTAAATAGAGACGTGTTGAATGTTTGTAAACTGACATTAGAAAGGAATTGCAAAGCCCAAACATTTACGTCATGCGATTTTCAAGATCACATGTTTGTAAACTTGTTTATTGGGTTCCTTAAGTGTAATAACAACTGTAATTATAGGCAGTATCATTATGGTTTGAATTAATAAAACAATTAATTGCTTATATCGTTACCTTACAATAATTTGAATCTAATTTGTAAATATTTTTATGTTCATCGCATGTCTGTTTAGTATATCGCACGTCCCCTTGCTTTATCTCTATGACAAAAAAACTAATAAATCGATAATTTGATACCACATTACCGATAACTTTCATTTAATGTTTTCGTTTATGCCAGAGAAATATTTGAACAGATGCTATCTATAGTCCATAAAGTTTTACGCATTTCTTTCGAAAATATAAATGTATAATAAAAAATACTATTATAATTCTTTAACACAACATAATATGAATCAGTATTACTACCTACTGATTGACTGACTATAAAATTCACAATTCATTCTTGACTAATATATAAAATAAACACTTAACATTTTTAAGTGGTTGAGCACGCTTCAGCACGACTTGGGCCAGCTCGCATCGGGGAATTACCACACCCCCACAGAAAACCGGCGTGAAATAGCATACTGCTGTGTTTCGTTCGGTGAGTGTGGGAGCCGGAGGCCCATATCTTTGTTCTCACCCTTCCCAGTCCTTTCCTATATTCCTCTCGTCAATCCTTTCTTCATCCCTCTCCAATTTGAAGTCGGCAATCCATTTTTAGAAGCGTAAGGTCTGCAATCGACCTTACGCCTCTCCAAATGCTCCATTGCCGACAATGACATAAAAATAAACAAAAAAAATAAACACTGCTAAAATGTTTTGAGATTGTAGAGAAACATTACATCTGACAATATTTAATTTCGATATTTTTATTGCACTTAGAGCCTTCTGTGTTCGAAGTTCGATCGAATGAATCTTTCTTTATTAGTCACCCTACTTTACACGGTAGACCTGTCTTCTTATTTGAGTATAAATAAGATAAAAGGTTCATTCATTAATTCTTTTTTCATATCCTATTAATTTATACTATTTGTTCTCCAGCAAAGAGCCAGAATTGCGGTGATGGTTATTTCTTCATGTTTAATTTTTTTATGTCCAGAAGTGATTAAATTCTTTAACATATAGGAACATAAAATAAATAGTAACTTCCATCACTACGTTGTTAGAGTTTCACCCATATTATTGGCTTTACTTTAAATTTCGCAGCTTGCTTCCACGAATTTCGATACACGATAAGCCGGTAAAATTCGATATGCCCAGATTTAAATGCTAATATAACTGTTTAGACACTGCATTTATATCCTATTCAATTTCCATAGGCAACATTCATATACCCCAGACACAAAGCATAAAAAACGTACAATTGAATAGTCGATCGAGATTTACATTAGTCCAGCTCGCATCGGGTACGGTACCCTACCCCCACAAAAGATCACCCAGAAATGTTACTGTTACGTTGTGAGGGTGCCGCAGGCCCTTCCCAGCCCATTTCTTTATTTTCGACGTCTTTCCTATTTTATCTCTTTAGCCCATAAAAGCGGCCAATGCATTAGCAGAGGCGCTACCTCTGCAAATGTTGATGGGCGGTAGAATGTTTTACCATCAGGCGAACCACCAGTTCAGTCGCTTTTATATGTCTAACGTATAATATTCTGAAGATTAAAAAAATGTTCGATTCCCAATCATCAGTAAAATGGACTGACTGCAAATCTAAAAGGACCTTCCTCACTGTATTTATTTTCATCACAATCCAATTTAACAAATTAGGATTATATTGAAGAAACTACCTCATTCTATTATTTTTTTTAATTCTCCCAATTCTGGCTCTCCGTTCATGGTCATTCATTTAACAGGTGCCATCGGCGCGTCTCATCCTCCGTCCCATCATTTATCACAAAAAATAATTTAATAAATAAAGGATAGATATATGAATATTGTGCAATCGACTGAGACGCGTGCAGCACCTGTATAACAGCTGTTGCTGCCCCGTAAAAACAGGCCCAAGAGAGATAGGAATAGAGATTATGCTGCTTACCTGATGATGTTTGAATATCTAGGTATAATAAGTTATTAAGAAACAAAAATCTAGTGTGTGAATGTTTTTTTTTTGTATTGGTCAATAGCACATCACCTTATCTATCTATTTCGATACTCAGTTGGGCTTATAGAATTGATGATTTGACGATACAACTCCGCAAAGTTTTCCTAACCTTCCTACCTACTAATGTTATAAACGTAAGTTTGTGTAGAGAGAAGGATAAGTTGCTGGATGTTTGTTATTCTTTCACGCAAAAACAGCTTATCTATAACATTCGGTCCAAACAGATAATAATCTTGATAACACATAGATTACTCATTCGAAAAAAACGCGAGCAAAACTGCGTGCTCCAGCTAGTTACTTGACTTTCAAGGTACAATTGAAGGACATAATAATTATAATAAGGGTACGTTTCTCGACGAATTGAAGGACATATTTAAATCATTACAGTAAATCAATATTGGATTACGGAGGATATTAAACCCTCAGGAGGTCTCACTGTTATAATGATATCAATAACATAGTAATTGCTTGTACATAAATTTAATTTACAGCCGGGAATCGAATCCATGTCCTCGGGTAATAAATCTTACACATCATTGAAAGGACGTTGTCCGCAGGAGAGTTTAACGTTGCATCTCATACTAAGTGACCATGCTATAAGAAAATTTGGGATATTTTTAATTTATTTTGCAACATTTTTCCTACACCTCGTCATTAATTTATTCAGCTAATTCAGATTAAAACAAATCAGATAATACTGCAAATGTATTTTATATCATTGTATTGTTGTAATTTTTGATATGAATAATAAATTTTTGGCACATAAGAATATCTTTAGGTAGGTACCAAACGAGTGTATAAGCGGGTTGCAACAGTTAAATAAATAAAATAACCATTTAGCGGAAATTCTCAAATTCTCACAGTATAATTCATTCCTACATAAATTTACACCAACGTCTTTGGGTGGGAAGATACAGATTGTAAAATGATAGCAAATGACAAAAATTTCATTACAAACACAAAAACAATCCTCTATCAGTTTTAAACCCTTAGTTATCGAGTAACAAAACCAAAAAATGCAGTCGAATTGAGAACCTCCTTACTTTTTAAGAACGGCGGTCAAAACTCATAAACTACAGACACCCTACGCCTCTATACCTAGTCGCAAACAGGCAAGTATGAAAGAATGCAGTTGGTCTAGTGCAGCTCGCGGTAAACCAAACATTTTTAAAATAAAAGTAGCCCGTGTGATACTTTTTTTCGCCTAGTTCTATACGTATTTATATAATACTATTATGTTATCTGTGGATAACTTAAACATATAATCATGATATATTCATATAGTATTCTATGGTTTATCCAATAACTATATGAAACCGCGATGTTTTTGTCTTCGATATTGTCTAGGAATTAATTTTCTTAACATCAAAATCAAATCTTATAATACTAAGTTTTAGATATAACCTAACTTGTATAGATCTATTCACGTTCATCAGTCATATTTTCTATAATATTTTAAGTATTTCTAAAGATAGTTGTTCTAAATAGTAAGTACAATACATACCTAGTTCTTAGTTTGTTTGTTTCTGGATCGAGTCTGTCTTCTTTATTATCTTCTTTATTCTAACGTCAATTGTATTCCTTATTCTAGTTTATTTTAATAAGTAATTAAAGACACGATTTGTTTAGTTTAGTTTAAATATCACTTACAAAGAGGCACTAATTCTAGACTTAAAAACTAACTCAGCTTATACCCTCACACCATTCATTAAAAAGAACTCTATCTCAATAGCATAAGACTCGCTATTAAAATAGCACCTCACCAAACCGGTATTTACAAAATACACGTAGGTATGTATTTTTCTCGAGATAATTAGAATATAATCAATTACGTAATAGCTGGGGTCAGCGAGATAAACTCGCGTTCACATGTGATTCTGTGTTTATTCACAATTTGGAATGGTTGTGTGAGTGTGTAATTTACAAAAAATGTCGGCGTAAGTAAATAATAGAAAATACTCGATTTTGAATTTACTACGTAATAGTTATAGAATTGTAAGCAATTTCGTTATTCAAATTTAGTAAATGTTTGATTGTTTATGGTTCTGAATACATATTGTTCGAGCAATGCCGGTTTTAAAGTATTATAATAATTTAGTAGTTTGATTATTATATTGTTAATCTCGCTACTTATATAAAACTATTTACTTATTTACCCGCCATTAGGAGTTTTTTTTTTTATTTTAGGTATATTTAATCACAACCTTGAATATCTGTTTCGTATATAAACATAATTAATGCAAATTAATATGTATTGTGTATTTATAGTTGCTTGTTAGACCGCAACGCTATTCTTACAATATACATTCTTACAAAAACATAATTTATTTTATTACATCTTTGTTATGTTGAATTAAACATAATAATTTCATTGAATGAAAATAAACATAATTTCTTATGACTGAAGTTAAACTTTCTACTAGTGACAAATAATTGTAATTTATTGATGCCAAATTTAACATATAATAATACCTATTTGTAAATAAGCAATTATATTATCTATATATAACATTATGTGCTGCAAAATTTCATTATTATATAACTTACGTAAGAGTAAATCAATGTAAAATTATAATCCCATTAATATCTCATTATACTTAGTTCAATCCACTGAGATGGCTTCAAGTTAGTTCCTGTGTCCTTATAACAAAGTTTTTATGAGCCATCGGCTTGTCAAAGGTACACAATTTCTTAAGGTCCATCAAGCCTTAGAGAATATAAATATGTGTTGATATAAATATGACATGAAGTAATTCAAACAATGATTGGAGCTACGATTAGTAAAAAAATACATATTTCGTACTATTTCCGAATATATAATAAATATATTTATAATTTTAGTATTCAAACTCAAACACTTATTAATTCAATTAGACTTCTTATAGAAGCTCTTTTGAATCGTCATATTACACAGTTGTAACATTTACCACCATTACTACATTAACATATTACCAGTATTATGTTATATGTGATATAGCTTAGTATATGTTTAATTATATCTCACTAATAGTATACACGCGAAAGTAAGTATGGATGTTTGTTACTCTTTCACGCGAAAACAGCTTGTAGTATCTGTATGAAATTTGGTAGATTGATAAGATCGAGGATGGATTGAGTCTGAATTAGCATATAGGTTACTTCTGACAGACATGTACATCACTAAATTCAGTATAATATGTCGATAGGTTAATTATGCATAGATAGTTCCGCTACGGATATTGTATTCCATTCTAGTGTTCTGCTGTTGAATATTATAATATGCCAGTATCATAACCACATAATACGAATTTGAGTAAATATCCTGTAAGTTTGATATTGTTTCATCACGCCTGAACATTGGATCATATCTAAATGAATATGGGCGAATTAATGTATAAAATATTTGATTAACAGAAAGCAAATGTTGTTGAAAGCAAATTATCATCTCACAAAAAAAATTCCAGATATAAATATAATAAAGTTTTTTGTTTCTACTTTCAGTGCCTTATACAATTTTGTCCATACTACTCAAATTATGCTTTATTTTCCAGGCAAATAATGGACGTGTTAGTCATAGGCTGTGGAGCATCGGGTATAGCCGCCCTAAGGAAACTCCATGACGCTGGACTAAAGGTTTTGGGCCTGGAAGCTGAAGACAGAATCGGGGGCAGGATTAAGACTGTTCAATATGGAGACTGTTATTTGGACGTGGGTGCTGCATGGTAAAATATTGAATATTGTTGATTCTTCTGGCTTATGCATTAAAATATAGTTACGGATCTCCTTGTTAATATATGGATATCAAGGCATAGTTTTAGCTTTTATAAATCGATCTGTTATTTAGACTTATTTGTTATTTATTTGAGTCATTAATTTTAATTTCATCTTTTTTGTAATTCCAGGTGCCACGGTGAAAAAGACAACATCGTGTTTGAAATAGCGAATCCCCTAGGTCTCTTAGGACGTCCTAAGCCTGACCACAAATGGTACGTGCTATCCAACGGCGAGCTACTCCGGTCGGACGTTAGTGAGGGGATCCTGACTGCCTTGGATGGAGAAGTCGCTAAAGCTGATAAAAACACAAAGCAATCCATTTCTGAATGTGTTAGGAAAGCGTGAGTTTTGTTAAGCTTCTGATATTTCGTTTAACATAATACCGTACTATACAGATGTCCGGATAATGGATAAAGACTTTTGAAGTGATTCGGACTATGATTCTTTTCCGATATCAGATTCACCTTTGTTATAAGACTTCTCTAAGTTTATTTGTTTCATTTTTACTTGAACGAAATGTTAAGGCTGCAGCATGCGCTTATAATGGATACTTATTGTTAATGTAAATATACATGTACAAGGAATGAAGAGTGAAAGAAGATTTTACACTATTGTTTCAATACTGATAGCAGTTTTCAAATAGTTCAACATTCAAATAGGTATTTTAATACGTTCTAGTCTCAGTATATCAGTATAATCTATAAAAAAAAATAATTCAGTGTAAAGATATCATAAGAAATAGTTATTCTTTTCTTTTTCTTATGTTTCTTATTACGATCACTAACCAAAATATGAAATCTGTTACAGAGCTAAAACCAACCCTACATTGAAAAAGGAGAAACTATCCCAGGCTTTCGTAGAATGGTTTGAGAGAAATAACCATGTCGGCGGTCAAACTGATCCGATTAAAGGGAAGTCCCTAAAGGGTTTGGAAGAGAATTGGGGTTGTGAAGGTGAATTTATGCTGAACTGGAAAGGGAGAGGTTATAGGACTATCTTGGATGTCTTATTGGTAGGTATGCCATAAACTATCTGAGCTGTATTTCACCTAAAATTGTTATTTATAATTTTTCAGATCAGTTATATTTTATAAGGGCCCTGAAATATTTGGAATAAAAGTAAGAACTAGCTTAGTTGATAATCACTTTAAATTACTGACAGTTCTTGCATTTGTTTTGAAGGGGAAAAAGGATTAATTTGTTTATCATTGAAATATATCGATCTGGATTGATCAAGTTTCGGTATCGATCATGGATCAAAATTCAAACATTCAAACACTTCTGCCCTATACACCACAGGAGATTAAAACTTTATGAAACTAAATGCAGTTAAAATTTTAATACTGACGTGTGTGAGCGTTTATATCGTGTGGTATCCATTCAAAAAATTCACTATTCACTACAATTAACTCACCATTATAAATAGTTAAAAAGAATGTACCGACCTCCCTGTTTTTTGTTTCTTAATATTAATGTTACCCAATATCCATGATTCAATTCGGAAATCTACCACTTCAATAACAAAAGAAAACATATATTATCTCACTTCCAGAATAAATTCCCCGAGCCCTCGAAAGAGTTGCCAATTCAAATACACTTCAAGAAAGAAGTAGAAACGATAAAGTGGCGCTCGAGTCAAGCGGGCAACCCCCTCGTGCACGTCAAGTGCAAGGATGGGAGTCTCTACTCCGCTAAAAGCGTTATTGTTACCGTGTCTTTGGGAGTTTTGAAAGAAAGGTAAATAATTTATAAACATGTGTGATAAAATTAGGTACCTATGTTGATTTTTTTAAATAAATGTAATACCTACATTTTTTTAAATAAATATGAGTTAATGAGTTTCACAGACACATTGTTTTCAAAACAATAACAATTAAAAAAAAATAACCAAAGGTATCGTTGAATCGGAAAAAGAATGTGTCTAATATTATAACTTTTTCTTTTACAGACACAACAAACTGTTCAATCCGCAGCTGCCAGCTGAAAAAATAAATACCATAAACAATCTACAACTCTGCGTTCTAGATAAGATATACATTGAATTTAGCAAGCCTTGGTGGCCAGAAACTCCCGCTAGTTTCACTATAATATGGCAAGAAGAAGATAGAGCTAAATTGAGTAAAGACGAACAATGGATTACGGAGATATCTGGCTTTAATACAGTAGAATACCATCCTAATGTACTATTGGCGTGGATTTATGGTAACGCCGCTGAAAAAATGGAGAAATTGACAGTGGAAGAAGTGAAGTTTGGCGTTGAGAAGCTGTTGAATGTGGTGTTTAAGAAGAGTTTTGATGTATCGCCTGTTAAATTTGTCACCAGGTAATTTTTTTAAGTTATAGCGGGCAACTGAGCTGGTAGTTTTCATGTTGATGGTAAGCGATCACCACCGCCCTTAAACATTCACAGAGGTAGTAGAGAAGCCTCTACGAATGCGCTACCCGTTTTTATGGAGTAATGAATAAGGAAATGATCGACGACAGGTAAGAATGAACTGGGAAGAGTGAGGAAAAAAAAATGATTCACCGTACTTTCATGTAATAAGTATTTTTATGCCACAGATAACATAATTCTATACTACGATTAATTGGAATTACCACACTAAAGCGCTGCCTACTTACATTTGAAGCATATAATTATAGTCCTATAACCATTTCAATTAATATATTTTATGAATCTGAATTATATAACTATAAATCTTCTTATTGATTGCAGAACGGAATGGGCTTCTAATCCATTTGCAAGAGGCTCATATTCGTACCGCAGTGTAGCCAACGAAGAGAAAGGCGGTAGCGCTATAATTCTAAGTGAACCCTTGTATTATGGGGAGAATTTCCCCATTGTTTGCTTTGCTGGGGAAGCAACTTCCCACCATAGACACGCATCGGTCCACGGCGCCATAGAATCTGGGTTTAGGGAAGCCGATAGATTGATCGCCAGCTTCAAGAAATGATTTTTATTACTGGCAACTCTATACCAGTTCTTTTTTGTGATGTTTTTGTACGTGTAAATTGTTGGATCTAATATTTTTATTGTTAAAATAAAACACCGAGAAATACATACAATATGCGTTTTATTTAATCAAAATAACAATAACTAAAAAACTAGAATAAAATAAACACAAAATAATTACAAATTCTGAGATATTTATCGAAAAATCTTTTCATAGAATCTGTTATCGAACTAATAATTTTTAAGAGCACATAAATGCATCGCATGAAAAATAAATGATATGATGATGATTAACAATGCAATCAAAAAATTACAAAAGACAAAAGTTTAGAACTACAGTTGAATAAATTGTAACTTCCACTTCATTCCCTTTTTTATAAAATATGTAAAAAAATAGACTTCTTCGCTTTGGTAAGTTATAAAAACCGTTAGATTGTAATCGAACTCGCGATTTTAAAAGCTATCGAAAAACCATGATCCGAACATTTTCTTACAATTTAGGGATCACAGATGATGGATGGAATTACAGATGTAACTATATTTCTATTATTGAGACCCGATGTACATAAATAAATATTAGGAATACTCAGATTACTGTTTTAGGTGTATTTTTACATAGTTGTACAAGTTGTATTTTGACACAATTTTATGTTAACATCAGAAACGGCAGTTATATATTTATATGATATATTTATTAACCACTTATTGTAGAATTTTAATCAGTCTATATTCTACAGTTTGGTTAATTCATTGGTACTGAAGCATTGGCAGTTAGAAAAAAAAATACTTACTTCAATGCTCTTTAGGCTTTTTTAACAATAAAAATTATAATAAATTATGTAGTAAAAAAAAACAAAACGCGCTTTGATGATAGATTCAACTGTGTCACTTTGTTCACACTTTGTCACACACAAATGTACAAAGAGTGAATTGAATCTCTCCATTTAAATCGAGTCTAAAGGAGTCGGTGTATGCCAATATACAGAAGTTAATAAAAGCATGTTAAAAAATTTACACATTTTTCTGCAACGAGCAATTTGTTAGACACACTACAATATATTTATCTCATGGGTCACGCTTACTAAAAAGTCAAACTCTTAAAACAGAAGTTTTAAAGGAATAATTAAACCCTTATCCCTTAATCCCAGCCCATCGTCAAAGCGCAAACCTAATGTCCAATCACATTTCATGAGTTTAAATTCTACTATGTATATTATTATTTATAGGCAAAATGACATTAAAAAAAGTACTATCCAGTTGGAAAATCTCGATATAACATTCTGTTTAGCTTTAATGTTACATAGGCTATCAGTGGCAGTATCTGTATGTTTTGAAACCGAATTTAAATATAGTTTCTTATCAGCTTGTTAGAAATAATATTGAGGAAAAAAATCATAAGCAAAGAATAAAAATACACGTAAATAAAAAATGTCTTTAGTTCGAAAAACGGTAACATGCTTGTAACAAATTTATTTATCATAACTGTACATAATATTTGATTCTATGGTTTCTGTTTTAATTATATTGCCTTGAGCGTCAACATCACACATTTCTATAACTAAGGAGTTATTCTGCGCAATATTTTCCGTTTCCGGTACATTAACTTTCAAATCTTCTTCTATTCCCAAGTTTTCCTCTTTCACTTTCACCTTTTTACTTGGAACTCTTTTCTTTTCTTTAACTCTTCTATCTGCTTTTCTTTTAACCACTTTTGTATCTTGTTTTTCATTTTCTATTACATCTGTATTAGCTTCTTCTTTTAATTTATTATTCTCTTTATTGTTTATGTTTTCTTTAACCTCTTCGTCGTCTTTAACATTTTCACTTATATCAGATTCGTCGTCCGAAGGTTCATTGATAGCATTTTTGAGTGTTATTTCAAATCGCTTGGGCGTACTTGCAGTTGCCTCGGCAACTGGTTTCAGATCAAAATTGAATTTGTTAGTTAGCTTCGCTTTCGGACCTTGGTAACCATCAACAATCTTCTTGGAAATTTCCAAAACTTCGAATCTTGTTGTGGTGAGTCTGTAAAAACCATCTTCACTCTTTTGATATCTGAAACGGTATCGATAAAATATGTGTAAAGAACTGGAACTACAACATAATAACAATATTGATTTTAACAAAACATTAGCATATATTTTTGAAACAAAAGGAACATCATTAAATGTTGTTTCACAGAAGCATATAGAATTATACAGGGAGAAATAGGCTATTAAACACTGAAAGAATTTTTCAAATTGGACCAGTAGTTCCTGAGATAAGTTCATTCAAACAAACAAACTCTTCAGTTTTAAAATATTAAGTATAGATAAAATGTTACTATATTGGCCATATAAAGCAGCCTAGAACAATGGATAAAACAGTTTTTTTTATTAAAAAACATCTCATTTATAAAGCATTTTAATGCTACAAAACCTAAAAATTAAATTGGTAAAATCATTCCCTATTCTTTAATTTCTCACACACTTACCGAAACCGGCTGTGCCCACACGGCCACCTGGCCTCGTGCTGCTTCACCAAGTGCGTCGTCAGCCTGGTGCCCCGGGTGAACACGACCCGCTTGTTGCTGGGGCACATGTGGCAGATGTACTGCCTCCGCTCGCGCGGCTTCTTCCTCGGATAGTCTGAGTCGTCCGAATCCTCGGGGTTCCTCTTTTTGTGGATCACCATGTGCTTCTTGAGGTCGTGGCTCGTTTTCGCTCTGTGGTACATGGGAATGTTAGTACGCGTAAATGTGAACTATACATATTATGATTTTGTACGTGTTTGAGTACACAGTCATGGTCAGAAAATGGTGGGCAGATATGCATATATTAAGTAAGGTATGTATAACTTTGTTTCTGTTAAAACTATAGTATATATAATAATTGAGATTCATCAGATTTAGAGTACATCGAGCATTAATTTGTAGGTTAGTATTTGTGCGAGTCACTATGATATAGTGTGAATTTGTAAGACTTGTTGCTCGTCAAGTCTCCTTGTGCATAATTGCACTTCCTTTAGTTTTACCTGTGCCATCTTGACCATGTTTTTTTTTCCCTGCGTTTATCTGTGCGTGCTTGCTTTATCTGTGCATACCTACGCCCGCTCTCACCTGTGCTCGCACAGCGCGCACTGGTGCGTGCGCACGTGCTCGTCGCGCATGTGCCGGTAGCGGATGTGCTGCGCGAGCCCGGTCTTGGATGGCGAGGACATGTCGCACATGGAGCACGCGTAGCACGACACGTGTTGGCGCACGTGCTCGCGCAGCAGGTACGCGGTCGCGTAGTACTGCTTGCATATCGAGCACTGCTGCCCGAGGGACGGGTCCACGTTCTGCAAGGTAATACATGTGAAGACTTGTATATAAAGTAAACATTTATATTAGTAACAAATTGGAACCAGTGTGTTGTTGGTGTTGCTAACAACACTGCGATAATTTTTCTAGTGTTTTAGTGTACAATAGTGTTTAATTTAATTTTAATTCAATTTCACAACCTTTCCAATCCATGTGTTTATTGTAAAAAAACTAAATCCCTTAAAATACTACATGAATACCCAAACAAATTGTATGTCTTATTGTGGGAGTCGAGCACACTTCGGCACGAATTGGGCCATCTCGCACCGGGGAAGCACCACACCCCCACAGAAAACCGGCGTGAAATAGTGGCATGCCACTGTGTTTCGTACGGTGAGTGGGGGAGCCGGAGGCCCGTTTCCTTTTCCTCACCCGTCCTAGTCCATTCCTTCTTTCCAGTCGTTAATCCTTTCTTTTTCCCTTACCCCATAAAAGCAGGCAGCGCATTCATTGAGGTACTACCTTTGCGAATGTTACTGGGCGGTGGTGATCGCTTACCATCAGGCGAACCACCAGCTCAGCTGCCCGCTATGACATAAAAAAAAAAAAATCTTCACCTGTCTCAAAAGATGGTTCAACAGTTTTCTATTCAACGCAAAGTGTTGTCCACAATGATAACATGCGATTAACCTCTCTCCTGTGTGTGATCGCACATGAGTAGCAAACATTCCACGATGGTAGAATGACATACCACAGCCCGCCCATGAGCAAACCATTTCTTTTATATCATAACTTCTTATATGCTCTTTTATATGGTCGAGGAAGTTCTGAAATTAAATCAAATTATCAAGCATTATATGATAATGTTGTAAGTGTTTATTTGTACAGTTTATTGTAAACACAGAAGATCAAGTTGCATCAGATCAAAACATGTTTTTTTATTGTTTCAAAAGAAAAATAATAATCACACTGTCTTATCGTAAAGTAGCAATCTCTCTAAGGTTCTAAGGTTTTCCAATGAATACTTTGCTAGCTATGCAATATAAAGCTATCTATTGTTAATTATAGTTTCTAGCATACTTGAGTAGTACTTCTTGATTGAAGTATAACTATATACTAACTATATATATTGCAAAATACACAAATTTCAGCAAGATAAGAAGGCAAGAGAATTAGCAAAGAATTAATCAAATGAAACAATGGAATAGGTGTGAAATAACGATGTGACGTGGCATTAATCTTTACTAATAAATAAATTTAATCGGTACTATATAAAATGATCCTGGTGCGTTTCATAGGAGATCCCAGGATCCCTGCATTTATGCTTTAAGTTTGGCTGCAGAGGAGGTTTTAGTGGGTAGAAATCCCACATGCTCCACTTATCCCCCAAAGCTAAAGTATCTTTTGAAGATTTCCTCCTCGTAAAAAAAAATATGGTACTATATAATGTAAAACATCAACACATATATAAGGTTTATCTACAAAAATATTTACCTGCATGGAATTGAAATACTTATTGCATTCATACCACATGCAACAGTGGTCACCCTTCAAAGGAGGTAGCACATTCCTTTTGGTAGAATCCTTCTTGCATCTCTCCAGCTTCAAGGTGGCTCGAGCATTGAATCCGATCGCTAAAAGCTTTGCATGATACGCATGATAGTTAATATGACGCACAATCTCATATTTGTCTATTGTCTTGTGCCCGCAGACGTCCCATAAACATACATATTCAACTGAAAAAAAAAATATATATATATTGCTTTATCAATATATTTCTGCCCACATCTTATAACACTCATACATACACAATACTCATAATTACACTATTAGACCTATTTGTAATTAGTTCTGTAATAATTCAATACCTACTTTCACTATCTTTCTCTATCACATGTACATCCCCTATATGACTAGCCACATGAACTTGAAATACAATATAATTGGAGAAAAAGAGCCGACAGGATGGCCACTCACACTCCAAACAAAGTTGCTGTGTACGCAAGTATTTTACAGGCTGGAAAAAAAATTATTAATTATTACTATATATATACACACAAGACATACACTATAATAAAGAAGAAACATTGATTTATCTATGTATATTGGGCCAATTTCAAAATTTCTTTCAGCATTACCTTTGTCTTCAGAGACAGACTATATATGTAGCATGAGCAAAGCCCAGGCAGGCCACAAGTCTAATATATCATAGATCCATCTTAAATCCTTGATTAAGATATTTTATTATCATTAATTATACAGAAAATGAACTACTTAAAAAAATCCAGTACAGTATAATATCTAACTAGTAGAGACTCAGTGGTTATGTGATGTTTTTGTCTCTATTAACAAGATTATAAATATTACATTTATTTACCAATGATGATGATCTATAAGACAGACAGTTATGTAGTATTTTTAATACAGATGTTTTTTAATGACGAGATTTTGTTAATTCACATGCTACATCAATATCAATAAGTCATTTTAATAATACAATGTTTACATACCACATTTCTTGGTTCCAGCTCAATATCATCGACTCCTGCTGGCACAGTCGCGTCATCTTCAGCCGTTAAAAAAAACTTCTTCCGATGGGCATTTGTTTCGATGATAAATTGAATATCGTTTTTATTTTGTAATGATAGCTTTTTCGGATTGTTCTGTGTCTTCAACCATTCTATACATCGTGCAATTCGTTCCTTTGTGGTAAGACTTTGCTTTTTAATTTCAGCCATATTGATATTCCGTATTGTAACCTGCTAACGCGACACCATCAGAAAATTAAGTAAATCAACATCAAAGAATTATAGAACATGATGATGAATATTAAGTCACATTTTAGGGAGCAATTAATAACACGCATGAAATTAATCATGAAGCTTAGTCTGAAAAGTTACAATCACAGGCAGAAAATTTGGCGCCGAGAAAGTTAAAATACGTACCTGTCGTAGAATTTAACTGTGGCATCAGTCTAACTTTGTCAATTATTCAAAATGATTTCTGTAAGATTAATTTCACCAAAATATAGTATTTCTTGTTTATATTTGCTTCTGTAACATTTAAGAATTAAGAACTGTAAACTGTTGCTTCAAATTACAATTTTGAAAACAAATGACATTGACATCTATCATATTGAAAAATATTTACACTCAATAATACAGATAACACTTAAAAAACGTTATATAAATTTATCATTTCTTAAACTAATTATATAAGTCTTTTTTTGTACTTTTATTTTGTATGTAGAGAGTTATTTTCTTTGCACTTTTATTTTGTATTTTAAATAATAAAACAATTTAAATTATGAATAATCTAGACGCAACATTGTACATTCGTACGTATTTTGAATGTAAACAATAGGTACCTACCCAAACAAAGTAGGTAGGTAAGTATTTGAAATAACTCAATATAATTTCCAAAAATCTTGTTATAATTACGCAGTGTTAAAATTACGTGCCAGATAATTATAAAAGGAGGGAAAGTAGCCACTGGTTTAGCTGTTACTGATTAGTAATTAAGAACCTACTTGAAACTTACAAAAAATTAAGTGGTCACACTGGTATTTGCCCTTGCTCTGTTTCTTGTCTTGACATATTCATTCAATAAATTAGAAAAACGTGCGTGCGAGGTGCCTAGCGCGTATAGTGCGGCGTATTTACAGCACAGCGCGAGCCCCCCGCGTAAATATATAAATTTCTTATCATTAATTTGTCACACATAAATAGTTGTCGAGTTTATTCTCTTCGCATATTGAGTGAGCGACGGACCGGAGGTCATTTCTCTCCGGTGCTGATGAAATCAACTATAATACTAGAAGAAGTAGTAAATAGATTAGATAATCTACCGTCACCGTTAACACCCAGGATGCCGAACATTAAAGTTTTCAGCGGAAGCTCTCACCAGGACCTGGCGCAAAAGATCGTCGACCGCTTGGGCAGAGAATTGAGCAAAGTTGTAACCAAAAAATTTAGTAACATGGAGACGTGCGTGGAGATTGGCGAATCCGTTCGTGGTGAAGATGTTTATATTGTGCAAAGTGGCAGTGGTGAAATTAACGATAACCTGATGGAGTTGTTAATTATGATAAATGCGTGTAAAATCGCTTCAGCTTCCCGAGTAACCGCCGTCATTCCTTGCTTCCCCTATGCAAGACAGGACAAGAAAGATAAAAGTCGTGCTCCGATTACTGCTAAGCTCGTCGCTAACATTCTTTCTGTCTCTGGGGCAGACCATATCATAACAATGGATCTCCATGCTTCGCAAATTCAAGGTTTCTTTGACATACCTGTGGACAATCTTTTCGCTGAACCAGCGGTCTTAAAATGGATTAAAGAGAATATTCCAGACTGGAAGACGAGCATCGTAGTGTCTCCTGACGCGGGTGGTGCTAAGAGGGTGACATCAATTGCTGATAGACTAAATGTAGAGTTTGCTCTCATCCACAAAGAGCGGAAAAAGGCTAATGAAGTGGCATCTATGGTGTTAGTTGGTGATGTGAAAGATCGTACAGCTATTTTGGTGGATGACATGGCCGATACTTGTGGAACAATATGCCATGCCGCTGAGAAGCTGATTGAAGCCGGAGCAACTAAAGTGTATGCTATACTAACGCATGGTATTTTCTCCGGTCCTGCTATATCTAGAATCAATAACGCATGCCTAGAAGCTGTTGTAGTTACAAACACTATACCACAAGAGAAGCACATGCAGGATTGTCCCAAAATCCAGTGCATTGATGTATCTATGATGTTGGCGGAAGCTGTCCGGCGAACACACAATGGAGAGTCTGTGTCGTACCTCTTCTCAAATGTTCCATATTAGTTAATTTTTATTTGCCTTTATTTTATCCCATACTTAGGTTAAGGCCTTTTTGACGTCTTCAATATGATTGTTGCTTCTTTATGAGCGATTTAATATTACTACTAGAATTATATTGGCATTTCTATACAGTTATAATTTTATCAGCTTATGTATTATGGCACAAAATTTAATGAAATCTACTATTGAATCATTATGCTAGTTTATTGCTGGCAAATTTTGTTGTTCTTGAAATCAAACTGATTAAAATTTTAATGGATTTCAAAGTTTATAATATTGAGGTCAATATAATCCGCCGGGATGTTTATTTTTGTTAGATAAGCAACATTCATTTGAAGATAACAATATGCTAGAATGTCGAGCCCATTTAATTAGTTTTAGATGTAATCTCATTTAGACTAAGTATAAGATGTATCGAGAATATGGCTATCCAAGCTCTGCATATAAAATTTATGCTGTAGTATTAAATATTTTGATAATGTGCATAAAAATTATTTGTGATTGTTACTGCATCATTGGCCATTCATATAAAAAAAAACTTATGCATGTTATGTTTTTTCTATGGCATACTTTCATTTGATTATTTTAAAAGACATTAAATTGTTTATATAATTTGTAGTCTGTACCAATCAATAATAAAAAAATTAAATAAAAAGGTTCCACTGAAGTGTAGATTTTGGAAAGATTTATAAAGACATGTTTAAATTTGGAACTATGTATTGATTGGTACAGATAAATAAAAGTTATAATGTAGAAACTTTCCTTGAATATGTATTTAGGGAAAATTATTTCAAGTTTCAACATCTTGTTTAGTTGTTTAAACTAAAAATGTAGTTTTACTTATTTTCGTGGCATATAAAGTATATATAAATTGTTAATAAATATTGGTTGATAGCTTAAAATTGCCTGGAATAACTGTAAATTATGAGATTTTTCTAAATTTATAGATTAAATCTGTATATTTGGTCCATGAACTACAATATTAATAAAAACTGAATTTTCATTTTGTCTTATTATTATTTAGTCAATGTCGCAAATGTTAATAAAATTCTATTTTTATGACTATCAAAGTAACAAGCTAATCTTTCATACCTACGTATATTTTCGTTAAAATAATCAGTTTCATCATATTGATATCAGTTTACTTGACCCGAGGTCGGTTTCAAATGATGCAAAGTGTATGCTTACGATCAACTACCGAAACAACTTTATTTGAATACGTATAAGTGTCATGTTGTAAAGTGTTATTACTATACTAGCTGCGCCCCGCGGTTTCACCCGCGTAAGTCCGTATGCCGTAGGAATATCGGAATAAAAAGTTGCCTATATGTTATTCCAGTTGTCGAGCTGTCTGCGTACCAAATTTCATTGCAGTCGGTTCAGTAGTTCTTGCGTGAAAGAGCAACAAATATACACACATCCTTAAAAACTTTCGCATTTATAATATTAGTAGGATATGATATATCACTAATGCTCGGCTTCGCACGTGGCATATATAAAGGTAGTATCAACAACCGTGAAAGAATTTTTGAAATCTGTCCAGTGGTTCCTGAGGTTAGAGCGTTCAAACAAACAAACATTTCAGATTAATTTTGTTTGTACAGATGCCAAGTGCTATGCATAAATTATGATGTAAAATTAAAAAACGTGACATGAGTGTGTTGTGGCCTTGAGTAATTGTGTTTCATATTTTTGATTATGAGCACAAAATAATAGATACATCATACTAGCGAGCTATCTTGGTTCATTAAGTTCGCTCAGACAACAAAATTAGCCGGAACGGAGACTTGCGTGTCTATCTCGCGCGATAGCTGTTCCACAAATGTTTTAAATGTGGGAGTCGAGCACGCTTCGGCACGAATTGGGTTCGCTCTGAGTTCTTACGGAAGGTACCACATCCCCTTCCCCTACAATACATGCAAACTTGTTTAATTTAATCGATAGTGGGTAGCCTAGTTCTTATTTAAAGTGTTATTATCTATAATTTTGATTAATTTTATCGAAATTGCTTCAGCGTTCATAGCGTGTGAGTGTACTGTAACTAAAAACAAAAATAGGTGCTTAAAATTATATTGATTTTATTTAACTCTTAGTTATTTGCATAGAAAGAGCACGTACAACTTATTTCATATTTGCGCCCTTCTCACAATACCAGCTATGGCGCGTAACAGCGACTGCCGAACCCGGGCAAGTATTTCTATAGCTCGTGTTAATCTGGTGTATGAGATACATCACTACAAAAAAATTATCAAAATCCATTCAAATGTTTTCAAGTGAGAGAGGAACAAACATACAGACATAGCTACATCCATCCATCCTGAAAAAATCAAACTTTCTCATTTATAATATTAATTAGGATAATTTATCATATTTAATACTGGATTAAAGGCATGTCTTATTAAAAATCACATTTTCTAATCATACATGAATATAAATATAACTTTTCCTATTTTAAGGTACACCTCGCTTCTATAATACTTAAAAATTTATGAGACTATTAATAGATATCTTATAGATTCATATGTCAACGTAATTATCATTGTGCTTCAGCTGCGTGCATGTCTCAGTCATAGAATACAGGTAAATATAATATATTCGTGTCGTAAGTTCAAATTTCCACAACTCTTATTACATGTTAAAGGAAAGTTGTCATTTGAATCCTAAAGTCTCGTTAAATAACTCTATGGTCTCGTGGAAGGCACCGATCAAAGTCCACATTTAATTGATTGCGAATGAGGATTGAAGATTCGATAAAACTACGTAGTATAACCCGGTAGTATTAGAATTATTTGACGAGGTCAATGAAGCTGTTATTTCATGGGTAACGTGTGATGTAAAAAAAAACTAAAAAGGTCGTTCTAAATTCTCAAACAATGTGACGTTAGCATTGTAGAATATATTATATACTTAGTCTGGCCATAAATACTGTTACACTTAATTATAAAAAAAATATTACATTTGAATTTCGAATCTGTCAT
>NC_052105.1:6473124-6484025 GCF_012273895.1 Zerene cesonia | reverse complement strand
AGTAATAAATGTTATTTGCAGTTAACAATTTTCTTTTTTCTTTATTACAATATTTATGGCAAGACTAGGTATATTCCGTGTCATTACAACTCTTTAACTTTTTAAAAAATAATACATTTTATGCGTTTTAATCGATACAATAATGCCAATGTTTGAATATTCGTTAATTCATACCATTAGGTAGTTATCTTATTTAAATCGTGACTATACGTTACGTGCTTTTAAATTAATGATGTAATTATGGGTCCCGCTCATGCTTCTTTGTCTAATTGATTACGGCTATTTTGTTTCAAATACTAATTCAAAGAATTTGATGTTTATATTGTTCTGACTTCTGAACGTATAGACAATAGAACATCGGTTTAGTTTTATCAAGGTTGCAATGGGGTTTAAAAGTTTCATCAATAGAGCGGTGTAGGTACATTTACAAATGAAAGCGAGGGTGGTAACTGGTACGAATCTTTAGGAATAAGTAATAATTTATTCTATAGATTGTTTAATAAATATAACAGAGTATATAGTAAGTACGTATTTGTTTCAAATATACTTTTCTTTTTTATTTCACTAAATACTAGCTGTACAAGCGACTTTATTTACGTGACAATAACTTTCTCATGAGTAAAGTGTAAAGTCCAAATACAATACCAGAATTTTTTATAACTCTATTACTTACTAGTAAACAATTCTAACATGACAAAAATGTGCCCAAAATGGATACATTTTCAAACTTCATATTTTTAAGAAATGTTCTTTTACTTCGACTTCGGACCGCCTCAATAAATGGGCTATCTAACACTGAAAGAATTATTCAAATCGGACCTGTTATGAGTAGTTTCTGAGATTAGTGCGTTCATACAAACAAACTCTTCAGCTCTATATATATATATATATATATATATATATATATATATATATATATATATATATATATATATATATATATTCATATATATATATATATATATATATATATATGAATATATTTTAGGGTAGTCTAGCCGTCCGTCTTGGCTTCTCGTATCATGTAGGTACATAAAGAAAGGTGAAAGAAAATTTTGAAATCGGTACATTAGCGCATACAAACATACTCTTAAGCTTCATATTATTAGTGTAGATCAGTATATACTTACAGTAATGGCTATTTTGTATGACGTATAGTTTATGGTAGGAAGTAGGCACTTACTATCTGTTGATAGTTGTCATTATTTTCGATATTTATTACGTCATTTATGTCGCGCTATCGTGTTTATTACAATATCACAATAAACAGATATATCTGCAGTTCTTTGCATGACGTAAAATACATTAATACTAATTAGTAATTTATGCAGTATTAAACGTTACTAATAGTGCGTACTTGTTGCGTTGTGATTTGTGCAACGTTTATTGAAGGAAGGATGTCGCTTTCTAACAAAATTGATTGCTTTGTATTAATTCCGCGAATAAAGACCTACTTCCAATTGAGTATACTCGTAAATTTTTGTTTTGATTGATCGTTCTTCAGAGTCTACTAACTATATTATTTGTCATTGTTGTGTAAATTTCTAAAATTCGTGAAATTAGTGCGGTCAAACAAACAAACTCTGCAGATTACAATATATAAAAAAATCAATAATTTCTAGTGTATATACCAATACCTGAATTTGTCTCGTACATTCATAGTAGATATAATATTACAACTAGTAACAAAAGCATAAGTAGGTACTTGATCTTATTTAAAATATATCTTGACGCAATTTTACGTGAAAGATATCGGCTTGACCTCTGTAGGCAACAATAACAATTATTTTATTGTTGATAGAATAGAAACTGTTTACAAAATAACTTGTTTACGTGACGTATAATTCAAAATAATAATTTTATACAGGTCGTAGATGTAATTCATAAAATGTTAAAGGCAATGATTGCGATTAGCCGAGTTTATTAATAAATGGTGGTGAATAGTAATAAATTATAGATTATGTAAAGGTTGTAATTTTAAATGACACTATTGTATGAGTATGGAAGTACAATGATTTTAGAAATCAATTTTTAATATTAAAATTGGTCAGCGCCACACGAAATAGCGGACATTTACTGAACTAAAAAGCTATTATCGATTTAAAGCCTTGACCGATATAGAACAAATCACAGAAAACTTTAAAACGTTATACGATTAAAATTAGAATTTTGTTGTTACAACCATTATATTTTTATTATTATTCTATTCATTGCTAGAAATAGTTAGGTAGTTTCTGAATTTTTTATAATACATATTGTGCAAAGGGTAATTTTAGAAAGTACTGATCCGATTTTGAAAATAATTTTACTAATAAACAGTTACATTTTTCAAACTATAAGGATATTTCATTATATCCAAGTGTACTACAATATTATATAGGTTATATATATAGGTAAAAATATGCGGATAATACGATTATTTGCTCGTTATCTTTTGTAAAGTAAATAATTTCTTTAAACCCTCTAGTGTGATTAGCAGGTAACTATCGCTAAAACTTGAACCTATAAATACACATTTCGCGCCGATTGTCGCATTGGTTACATACTCTAACGATACGCACCGAATAGTTTTTTAGCCTTATAGCTAAAAAATTAGAAGGAACCTTAATTTGTATCGGTGACTGGTCATGGAAACTAGACCTAGGCATTTCTAATGTTATAAATTAATCAATGCGTAAGCATAAAAAATTAAAAAAAAAAATTTATTTTATAAATCGCGTTAGGTAGCGCCATCTATAAAAAAATTTACTAAGCGACCTACCCATAATAAGGCTATTATATTGGGTGTATAAACAAATTAATATTTGTGTAATTTCTAGATGTTTTTAGATGGTATGAATTTAAATAGAACCAGTAAGTATTTTGGATGGATTTCAATCCATTTATTAATTACGCAATTTCAATGAATTTGTTCTTATAAAGCACTTGGTAGTTGCATCAATATTAAAATTGAATTAACTGATACAAACAACTATCCTGAATTCTATTCCTTAATAGTTAGAATGCAAAAAATAACCATAATAAAAAAAAAGGGAGGAGAATGTATCTCCACAGAAAAAAAATTAAATCGATCCTGCAGGTATCTGAAAAATAATTACCAAACAGAAGAAATTGAAGTTTTAGACCATACATGAACTTTGAGAAACCAAAATAAAAGACCAAATCTTAATAATATTATATTATTAATGCGCGTGGTGGGCGTGTGCGGCCGCCTTCCTCATTTGTACCAGCACGTTGCTGAGCTCTTCACGCTTCCTCTTGGCGCGGATGTGTGTGCCGAGACGTCTCTTCAAGAATTTCAGAGCACGCTTGTCTTTTGACACCTAGAAAAGAAAATGATGATGAGACATTTATTAGTTGGCAACCTCTAAAAACTACTTCATCAGTGAAACTTTATTTGCTCTCAGCATGCACTTTCTCCCATCCCAATAAAATCATAAACAAAGAATAAAATCTTCGGCTAAAAAATGTTACAACTGTAAAATATAGAAAACAAATCATCAATCTCGTCCAGCTCTGTCGGTACACAGAGCATCCAGCACACATACAAATGCATTAATGTATTTTGATCAGACATAAGAATACATATTATACTATAATCTAATTCATCTAACCAAATTTCTATTGATTGTGCAAAAAAATATAATGCTATTGAATATGGTTACTTGAAATATAATTTCACAAAAAGCACGCTTTTTAATCATAAAAATACATGTTTATCTTTGTGATATTTTCCTAATAAAATTCTAAATTTCAAGACACTGCAAAATTTACATAGTATATAATATATTTGAAGCATATCATATAGGTGTTACCTGCAGTCTTTTGCATGGTACCTGGGTACATAAAAATAGGCTATGTGCTATTCTAGACTATAGTCTATCTCGGTATCAAATTTCATATAAGCTGTTCTGGAGAAAGAGTAACAAACATCCTTACATCCATCCATACTTACACTTTTGCATTTAAATTATTAATTTAAGACTTTCTTGCATGAAACACCCTTTTTGCACATAAACCTCCCTTAATTAATGACTGGTTTATAAATTTAGAGGGCAAACTACTTGGAGTGCCATATCATTAATGTACTAACAGGCTTTACTGCTAGTTTATATACTCTATCAAGCATGAAGTCACTAAGCTAACTACAAATTCATAATTGATAACAACACATTTCCTGATCAGGTCTTAGTTGCATCAGTTAATTATGTCCACCTTTATGTGATGCATTATGAATATAATTTTCATTATTTTAAATTTTTAAGTTCTTTCAGGATTCAGTACACAAATGGTTCACAAGCATGAACACATCAAATAAATTTCATTAAAATCTTTTAAAATAGAGCTTTTTATAAATGATATCATGTTATTCTCCTGAATGCTTTCATTCTACTGTATTTGGGTGCTTATTGAGTAACAATAAACCCTTTTCGTAGAATTAAATCATAATAAACTAATGCAAAATACAACAAACCTTGAGCAACTCCATTACTCTCTTTTCATAAGGAGCATGGCCGACTACTTCGCGTACCAAATCCCTCACAAATTTGGAGTGCTTGGTTTGAAGCTGAAATAGAGAAAAAAATTAATATTTGAATTTGTCTAAGTTCGGATATAGCATAAACTATAGAATTATTACAATGGACATTGTATTAGGTTAAGATAGTGTTTTTGTCACATACTATATCCATCGATTGATACATTATAATTTACAGACTATTATAGTTAAATAAAAAGTTAGTAAATAAGCTAGGATCTATAGTTGTAAGCCAACTGGTACCGGCTTAAATTACGGTTAAATTGTAAAAATTTAACTTTCTAAATAAATAGTTTATAAACAATAACATCAAAAAGTACTTACGCCCTTAAGCCTGGCGGGTCTGATTCTGATTGCTTTGTCTGTGATACCCTTTTTCCCTGCGGAAATCTTTGTTGTTTTGTGGCCTTTACGAAGACCTACCGCGATCTCGAACCTCGGAGCCATGCTGAAATAAACAGGCACAGGTTGAACTTGGCGATTAAATACTTAACGACACTTAACACTAGTATTATTTCAACGCTGAATGCACTTCATTTAACACAAAATATTAAAAGATCTTATTGATAAAAATAAATTAAATTTGCGAAAACGTACTTGACTCAATGACAGTTTTCACGAAAAGAAATACTCGAAACTGACACTTGACATTTGACAAACTTGATGTTAATTGTCTTTGGTTTAGGGAATTGCAACTAAGGAAAAAGAAAAAAAAAGAAGTCTGTTTTAGTTTAGTATAGTGGTTTGGAGTAAATTTAGATAACGTCCAGTCGTATGACATAGTAGATTTACTTATTGCAAATTACCTTACCCCCTTTTTGATCTTAAGCTTAAACACGCAAACCAAATATCGAAATAGATATTATCAATGTAAATTTCTCTCCAAATCCATTACAAAACTTTTTCCTTGGTTCCTACTACCTAGGTAAATACAATAAAAACACTAAAATACTAGAATTATTACGCAAAGAAATGATAAAAAAAGAAAATCATTATCCACAGCTGACACTTGACAGTTGACAGTGTTAGAAAAACTAACCTTAAAAAATAAACAACATTGGACGACGAATTCGGAGTTGTTTACAAGACTAATTTATTAAGGCTAACTTCAACATACATTATTATTTCCTTTTAAATTCAACGTGGCATATGTTCAATTTTTACATATTATTGTTTCTAGTGTGAGAAATACTAAAAAAAATATAACCTCTGATTCAACGCGTTCATTTATGTCTAGCTTGAATTATGGAGGTCGGAGCTGTAAAACAAGCGTTCAATAATGAGGTGTATATCTTTTGTTTTATCTTATTCTAATATTTCCCGTATAATTTTCCTAACATATTGCAGGTGTTACTATCATAACCCTCCTTAATTTTACAGGTTATCCACTTAAAGAAAAGCTTAAATCAAGCTAAAATCCATACTATACATAAACTAACTAGGAAAGCAAAGACTTTTAACGAGAAAAAAGGTCCAGATAAAGTGAAGGAAAAGTTGAAACGGAAAGCAGAGTCAGCTGTGAACGAAGTCTTGATTATTAAGGTATTATAAACTATCTAGAATATCAAATGGACATCACTGTGCATGGGCTTAGTCAGCTTTAAGTGTAAGACATTTATAAAGTGACTAGTGGGCCTGTCTCATTACTTATTTATTATTATTTAGCCTATACTGTTCCACTACTCTATAAGAGACTGGGTTACTATGGTTTCATGTATGCATATTTAGTTGTTTCATTTAGTTGAACTTTCCCCAAAACTAAAGTCTGACCATCCCAATATTCTCAAATATATAATAAAAGTGAACTAAACTGAACTAAACTTTTTTCATTCAAAATTTATTTTAGAAATAGTAGTCATTTTGCATTTGGTAATTTTGTATAGGAATCACTTCTACTATTACAAATAAACATAAAATAAATATAAATAGAATAGCTTTCTTTTACAAATAAACATATACCAGAACATATACCAGAATATCTTTCTTTTATAACCTTTGACTTGTAATTTGCTGACTTGTAAGCTGGTTAAATATTTTAATAATCCATTTGTTGTGATTAAGATTTGATTGGAATGTTCTTTCTTATGGCTGGAAAATTGTAATAAAGTTATACAGATTTTTTTTTTATCAAAAGTAGATTGGAGATAAACAATGGAACATATTGTGTTGAATATGGTACAGATTTGTATAAGAACATATTGTTATTTTTCAGAAAATCAAACCTCGTGATGTTGCTAGATTCATAGTCACACACAAAGGTAATCTTACTGATTACATAAATAAACCAGATGTTGACCAGAACAAGGCATGCGCAAGGCTACTCCTTCATAAAGCATTGCAAGACAAATATAAAACTATAAAAGATAGATTCGGTAACATATCTATCAATGATTTACTAATGTCAAGGCATGAACGCAGAAAGCTCAAGAAAGAAATGAGGGACAAACAAAAAGAGAAGAAAAAAGGTAAAGGTAAAACAGATAATAAAGGTCAAAATGATAAAGATGCTGAAATGGTTGAGAAAGATGTTGTCAATGATGACAAAGACAATGTAAGAATATCAGATGATGAAAATGACTCTAGTGATATGTCAGATGACTCAGAGAATGAAGAAATTTATGATAATGCTGTTAGTGATGCAAAAGAATCAAACAATGAATTAAATTTAGATAACGAAGATGTTGCTAATGATATAGACAGTGACCATGATGATGACAGTGTTAATAATAATGATAATGATGATGATGATGATGATGAAGAAGTTGGGAAGTTCGTAAGAGCTACTCCAATAAAGGAAAGCAGTGATACAAAACCCATACATGAGGTATGTAAGCCAAATATTCTAAAAATGGACAATAAAAAGCGAGATAAGAGGAAAGACAATAAAAATAAAAATATCAATGAGAAGATTTTAAAACGAAACTTTAACAAGAAGGAAGATGAAAGTATAAAAGTTGTTAAAGTTGTTGACCCTTTCTTTAAAACATCAAGTGGTGATAATTACATGTCCCTAGCTGAGCCTAGGGCTCCGGATGAAGTTAAAGAAGTACATAAGCAAGGTAATAGGCAATATCGGAGAGCTGTTATGTTTGGACATGTAGCTAAAAGTAAACCTAGAAATTACGATCAAGACAGTAGAGAAAATAATCAGTTTAAAAAAGCATACAATAAAAGTGCAAGTTCATATGATAACAATGGCGATAGATTCAATAAAAATAATAATTTCAAATCATTTCATAATAATGATAGGAAAAACAAATTCAATGACAGTCAGTCAAAGGATAAATTTGATGAAAAACCAGAAAAGTTGCATCCTTCATGGGAGGCTAAGAAGAAACTGTCATCCGTTTTGCCATTTCAAGGTAAAAAAATTGTTTTTGATGATAGTTGAAGGATTAAATACTATTTTGAAAATCTGAAGACGTTTTATTTACAAACATCTCTACTGTAAATGTAGCATCTAAGAATCCTAATACAAGTTATGTTTTAATCAAAGTAAATTGTCTATTTAATAAGTTATACATTTATACCAGTGTTGATACATATGCATGATGATGCAATTTATAACAGCTAAATAAATATAATTAATAATTAATCCTACTTCCTACTAATATTATAAATGCGAAAGTTCGTAAGGATGTGTATGTGTGTTTGTTGCTCTTTCACGCAAAAACTACTGATCCGATTGCAATGAAATTTAGTATGTAGATAGCTGAATAACTGGAGTAACATATAGGCAAACGTGTAAACGCGGGGCGCAGCTAGTAATGTTATATTTGGATATAACAATACATGTTATTAATTTAGAAATACAATCATCTTATGCATTCAACTGCAGTAAATGGTAAAACTGTGTTAGGACGATTCAAAAATACTTATAGAAGTCTCATTGAATAAGTAATAATAAAATAAAAGTTTGAATTTCAACTTACTTGTAACTTGCAGCAATAATATTTAATAACCAAATATCGTTGAGTGTGTATTCTATATCTATTACGACCATTAAATATTGATTCTTATGAGTACTAGCTGATTCGATAAACGTTCTGCCTATATCAGATTATCCGAGCATTCCGAATGCACAAAAATTTTAATAAAAATCGGTCCAGTCGTTTCGGAGTGAGTAACCAAACGCCGCGACATGACAATTTTCTATGTTATGTACGAAGACGCTATTTATTGTATCAAAGTATAAAATATGGCTGTAATAAGTAGCAGTTATATAATGCAGTAGTTAAAGTATTAAAAAATTACTAAGTACATGTACACTAATGATTATTATTATTATTATAAAAAATTATTGGACATAGATATAACAGAAATAAGTTGATTCCACTCTCTTAAAGGATTTGTCGGGCTTTTGCGTTCCCTCTGAACTGCCAAATCTAACTGCCATATCCTTCATTTTTACTGGTTTTTATTTAGACAACTCTCGAAGTTCGTTACGACAAGTTAGTTGTCATTGTTGGATGAAATAACTTACAACAGCAATTTATTTTAAGAAAGTATCCATGATTGACCCAGTATATAAGTGTATAATCTATGTGATTGACCATCGCTTATTTATCAATAGATGTCACTAATTTACCAACTGGCGATAAAATAACATATTGTACCCATCTATACATATTTTTACTTTTAGATAAAATATATATTTTTAATATGAGTGTTAAATAACACCTCTCTATATATTAAATACGTACATGATACGTATTACGACATTAATATATTAGCTTATACATTCAATCATCATCATCGTCAGCCCATATATGTTCCCACTGCTGGGACACAGGCCTCATATGAAGGTTGAGGCGATAATCCACCATGATGGCCAAGTGCGCGTTGGCAGATGTCACATGTCGTCGAACTTTTGATTATAGGACATCTCATGATATTTTCCTTCACCGTTTTCAGCAGCGGTGATGTTATCCAAATGTGCAGATAAATTGAAAAATCAATTTATTTCCTACACGCTCGCCTGGTCTCGAACTCCGACTTTTCGATTTTGAAGTCCGACGTTCTCACCACTGACCCATCACTGCTTTTTGCATACATACATTCAATGATTCACTTACATTTAACTATATTAAATAGACTGTCGGGTAAATAGCATACTTAGAAAAAAATACACAATAATACCAATAGGAAACCAAGTCATTATTTATAACAATTCTTTTCAACCCTGTCTATTCCCATTCTTTTGTCTTCATAATGATTTGCGTCTTATATGCATCCAAGTCGAGAAATTCATCAAGGAAATAAGAATACTCATCTCATAGCTCTTTCTATCTAACAATGGTAACTAAAGCGTAAAGCATAAACCTTCAATGATATATTGTTCACATGCGTTAATAAATAGATAACATAAATTATCACAGATTATCACCGCACAAAATTAAAGTCATCCGTCACTCCAGCTGTCAACGCACCAATATGGCGCCGTAAATCGCTTGAAGACATCTAGAGTGCATTGAGCATAGAATTATGCATTTCAGTCCAAATCCACGTCCGAAATTAATAGCAGGTCACAGAATTGTGTTTCCGCATGCAAATTCCACGTTTATGATTATTGCGCTGCGGCATTGTTGATAAGGAATGTTCTACTTGGCGGGATTTGCAAGGTGCATTTCCCTTGTTAAAGCAGGTAGCTAATGGCTGCATTAAAGAACTGTTAAAGCGCTTTATTATCAACAACCACTTATGCATGTTAAGTTTAGTGAAGGCGTACTTAACTGGGTTTGTTTTACGTGTTAAATTATATTTTTTGGACAGAAATATAATTCTTAAGAATATTTTTTAGGAACCGTAACCGTAACGTATATAGAAAAGAATAGGTACCTACGTCAAAGAAAAAATGATTGCGGTCTTTGAATGTTTAAAGCGTAGCATCTTGTGCAAAAACAAAGGAACTAAATCTTAATAAAAAGAGTAAAAACACGGTCGCTCCTAAGTTTTCGGGTTAAATATTCATATATTCCACAAGGGGTCGAGATAGTGGCAAAAACTTGTAAATTGTTTTTGTCCGAATCGTTTGACCTTTACTTTTGACAAAATCTTTTCGGCCTCTAATCCGTAAAGAACATATACTTCTTTGTTTTACGTTTTAATCGATTTAGCTAATGAGTGTGTATAAAACTTAAATTTGTATTTTTGCATTTTTGTATGTTTTCATGCAAAATCCACACACACGGACCGATTTCAAAAATTCTTTCTTCATAAGAAAGCTGCAACTTCACTGAATTACATATATAATGTACTGGGCTGTCACCTACTATAACAAAGTAGAAATAATAACGACAGTTAGATAAGTCTTATATTCAAGACAAAAATATTTCATCAATTCGAACTAGTATTTCCTGAGATT
>NC_052105.1:6463190-6472124 GCF_012273895.1 Zerene cesonia | reverse complement strand
ACAGATTCGAAATTCAAATGTAATATTTTTTTATAATTAAGTGTAACAGTATTTATGGCCAGACTAAGTATAACAGACAAACTCTTCAGCTTTATATTATTTGGTATGCACTATAGATACTTTAAAGTTTTGTATTTTACTTTAAGAATATATCGATTAATTTATATATATACTAATATATAAAAATAAAAAATATATATTTACCATAGTATAAATTTAACATCAGATAGTTTAATATTACATCTATAAGGGATTCATTAAATAAATCTTATTTCATTCATTTCATCAAATTATGGTGCGTACTGCATAGATCTGTCTATAATAATTTGTATAGTGATGTAATGTACACGCGTATTTATCGATGAAAATGATAAAGCACCTTTTTCATATACCTTTTGTCACGTGCCATTAAATGGGGTCACGTTTAGACGAATAATTACGATTGTGATCGCGTTTTCACACAAAAAGCAAGATTTAATATCCTAACTCGGTGTAAACCGTTTTTAAATTGAAAATATACGTGACTGTTTAAACTTTGGTGATATCAATTTGTGTAATTGATTTTACAGGGTATAAAATTTGAGATACTGTAATCAGTAATAACTTTAATCAATACTTATACTATTATTTTTTCTAATTAAACAATACTGATAGAAGTTAAGTCATGTTTCAAATGTGGGAGTCGAACACGCTTCGATACGAATGGGTCCTTGCACCGGGGACGATACAATACCCTTAAAGATGATTGGTGTCAAATAGTATGTGAATAATACGGTGTGCGGCGGAAATGAAGGTTTCTTTTCTTCACTTTGCTCTATTTATGTCTTTATTCCCTTCTTCAATTCTTTCCTTATCACTTAAAAGCAAGCAAGGCATCTGGACTGCCCTTGTAAAGGTTCATGGGTGGTGGCGATCGATTAGTATCAGGCAAACCACCAGCTCAGTTGCCTGCTTTTGCATAAATAATGTCAAATTCTCACTCTCACAAAAACATACACTCACACAAGACATACGCACATTAAACAGTCCACATATTTCTACGTGGGTAACAAATGAAACAAAAAATATTTTAGTCATTAATTTTATCATTCCAAATAAATATTTACAATTCAATTACGTTTAAAAAACTCAACATGAGATCAAAATTTTGTATCAAACATGCAGTTTTTAAGGTCCTTACGTGATATCTAATTACATAAAATAAAATTATAGCTAACAAATATAATATACATTATTTAAAAATTTACAAAATAAATGACAAAGATTTTACTGTAATAAGTATTTATATACATGGTATATAATATGTTTGTTTAAATATACACTTTAATATATAACGATACAAAATCTATAGAACATTCTACATTCTTTATTAAACTACATAATTTCAATAAGTCTTAAGGGGAAGCATATGTATAATTTTATACATATGCAACTTATTTCAAGCAACCGAAATTTACAAACAATTTCTTCCTGAAGTCTTAGATTTTTTAAATCATTCTATTGATTTTAATTACTTGAAACTGTAAGACAGATATCATTCACTAATACGCTTTGAAAAAAAAGAAAGGGAAACCTAATTTTTTTCTTCTTTAAATATCTTATTCGTTGTGCGCCGTGTACAATGCAAGTACCAGCGGATTTGCATTGTTGTTTCCTGGTGAAATATTTGAAACAACTTGTGATATGTAATATCGTCTATCTTATATAACAGCCGTCTTAGAAATCAAAACTTATATGGCTATGATTATCAAGGAAGGGTATATATAGGTTAATATACCCAATGCATAAAGAAATGTAAATCACTCAAAAAAGTACATTATATTAATTCCATTGAAACGAAATCTTTATAACGAAACCAGTAAACGGGAAATATTTATAATACACAAGATTTCCGAGAATTTCACAAATAAGACTATGGTGTTGACCTCAATTTTTAATCTTCTACAAAGTGAAATGCTAAATTAATAATTTGTACCTTGTATAGTTTGTTTTCAACGAGAAATTTTATACAGTTTATATAAGCATATTAATTTAGTCAGACTTCATTGCATTACATGCTTTCTAATAAGCATAGATGTATCTATCCTTTATGGATCTATTCTACATGGTGTAAATAAACAATAATTATTTACAGTCTATGTAAAACATCATTTCAATAAAAATTCTACCAAAGTATTTTAAAGACACCAAAAACAACATTTTATTTAGTAACGTTACCACAGTTAACATTTTCACATACACAAAAAATCGATACTTTAAATATATCGATATAATCACAGTCCACCAATTCAATATTCACAGTCTAGTTTTGTTGTCTGTGCCTTTATCGTCTGTGCTTTTTTTGCCTGTGCCCCTTTTGTCCTGCGCCTGCGCGTCTTTCAAAGAGTCTGGTAGTTCTTGGTTGTTTGTTTCTGGTAGAGTCATTACTATCAGACCGGAGATGGCGGACATTACACCAAATAATAATGTCGGAAGATACACGTAGTACTTGGACTGGAAAGAATAATATAAATTAAATATAATACGTAATGCATAATTATATTAAATAAATACATTTTTTAATATATATTCGTTTCTACAAAAAAAGTCACCGCCATGTCTCTGAAGGGATTTACCTAAATTATATAATTCTAAAATGGGACTTAATGAAAACAATTTCCTAACAAACATAAAAATAATCACTGCAAATAGGTTTTCCCACGGAGTTACTGATTATAAAATTACATCGAGAATCTCCTTTGGTTTCGCGAACGTCGGATACAATGAGTTAATGTAACTAAAAAACTAAAATTTATATTAGTTGTCTACAAATTCTGTGTTTCAAAGTCAATTTAAATGTACTAAAGAGCTGTAATCTATTACTATGACTTCAAGTTAGAGAATTTTATGTACCTTAATACATAAAAATGACTTACCAACAACGGTGTTTGTGGAGCAATGGTAGAACCGATTCTACCAATGGTAGAACAAATAGCGAGGAGGGTAGTTCTGTAATTGGTTGGGAACACTTCAGCTGCGAATATATATAGGGAATTGTACGCTAGCGTTATAAAGAATTTCCCGCCGAGGTAGAAGGCCGTTGCCCAGTTGCCTCCTGAAATAACATAATTAAATATAATAAAAGAATAAATAAATATATAGATACACTGTGACTTTGATAATAAAAATCCTATTAATATTATACACTCGAAAGTTTGTAAGGATAGATAGATGGATGTTTGTTACTCTTTCACGCGCAAACAGCTATTCATAACTGTATGAAATTTGGTACAGAGATAGATGATAGTCTGGGTTAGCATATACCACTTTAAACCGGGTACCTTGCGAGTGACAGCTTGTATCTTGTACATGTTTTTGTTGTGTAGGTGATGAGAGTTGCAGTACTTATTTATACGAAGAAGACCTCGTTATAAACACAGATAGAGTTATATATACTGATTATATATATTATTTATATACACATATACTTAAATTACCTGGGACAAAACGATGCGTGATTAGGATAACTCCTGTCAACACGAACGCTGTAGCGATCACCCGCTTCCTCCCGAAGCGATCCAAACATATCAGCTTGCACACATTAGCTGGCGCCTCTATTAAAATCACCACTATGTAATTCAAATAACTGTTCCCGGACAGTTCTATAGCATTGATCGAAAGACCATAATAGACCAGAGTAGACGACGTCCAGAGAAAGGAGCAAATGAACAACCTCTTCCATATCAAGCCGGACAAAAATATTTGCTTCACGCTCGACTGGTTGCTTTCTAACGATTCAAACTTCCTTGCGTCTCTCTGTCTGACGGCGTGTTTCTCGACTTGATCGTAATGGTCCTTCGGAACGGTAACGTTGTTGAATTTCTCGCTACTCTTAAGTACGTTGATGCCTTCGTCGAATTTCCCTTTACTGAAGAACCAACGGAAGCTCTCTGTGAGCACCCATATGTAGAAGAACGTGAGGATAGCCGGTGTGTAAATGATGAGCAGGAGATATCGCCAATTCTGGAGCCACCAGGACAGCATTGTGACCGATACGCCTCCGAAAATGAACATTGTGTTGAAGAGCAGGCTCACGAATACTCTTCCTTTGGGACCGACTAGTTCCATGGCTGGAAAAAAGAACACCGCGTTTAAAAATACAATAATCTACAAAATTCATGAGTATCCAACTGTTGAGCTTGAATAACTTGTATGCATTTAAAAAAATTAATATTAATATGAAAATGTATCAGTTGAAATGTATACCGACAATGGTTTGCTTATCCTATCCTATCCTGCTAATAAATGCCAAAGTTCGTAAGGATGTGTGTGTTTACTGTTTCATGCAAAACTGAACCGATTGCAATGAAATTTGGTACGTAGACAGCTGGATAACTGGAATAACATATTACCCATATGTTGTACTTTTAAATTAAATAATATAAAAATAAAATAAAAATAAAAATAAAACTTTTAACCCGATATTACTACGAGATAAGGACTTACGCGGGTGAAACCGCGGGGCGCAGCTAGTAATTAATATGAATAAGTGTTGTATTTTGTTTGCTTACTATCAAATTATGGAATGACGTAAAAGATCACATTTACTTTATTCAAACGTCTTAAAATATCCTGTACCTAAAACATTTCCATTGTATTCTATTAATAAAAGTTAATGCCGAAGATATCAGCTTTCAAACTTGTGATAAACAAACTCGATTGATTGGTTAGAGAATACAGAACCAAGGACGATAAACAAAATAGATTTTGTAGTTATTTTGCTAAATTCGTCCTTTCGAATTAGACCATGAACATGTAATGGAAAGAAGACTAACTCCGGAAGAGTTTACAAAAAGCGTAATTAGTTACAAATGACTGTTGATGCATAAATACGAAGGTTGAATCGGCGGTGGGTGACCAGAGGGTGTCGTCATGATGTGATTTGCAAAATTCATCACAATGAACTTACATCCTGCCGATGACGGAGATGATTTTTATTTTTATTTTAGAGGACATTTTCCTTATCCCTTACCCCATTTAAGCGGGGACGCATTTGCAGGGACCCACTTCTACAAATGTGCGGCAAACGAGCTGGTGGTACGCATAATGGCAAGCGACCCAACTACACATAAACTAATAAAAAAATGCGTTGCCCGCTTTTACGGGATAAGAAAAGGGCTGATGAATAGGATGCAATGGGAAATACCCACGTGTTTACAACTGTATCTAAGATAATGTTTTATGAAAAATTTACTATAGTATTAGACCAAAAACCACATGTCAATTTGTGGATGGTACTATAAAATTGAGAGACTACACCCACTTCAACATTGTTCATTTTATAATATGTTCCTACTATGTTCTATAAGGTCATATTACAGTAATTTATACTAAGTTTTGAATATTACAAAGTAAGCGCTTGAATAGTAATCAATTATGAATCGCAATATAAATAACTTTGTAATTAATTAAACATTAATTTGTTATTCATAAATTAAGTACCATCTTGTATTATAAAAGAGTTTTATATTACAAGAATAACATTGGTAAAAACATTTATTCAGATATCTAGGTGACATTTATCAAGCTGAAATGTATTATTAATCATAATGAATGATACAACATCTGTTCAGCCATTTACAAGTGATCGTGGTATAAGGAAAATCATATCACACAATCATATTTCTGATTTTTGTTTTTACTTCATAGCGGGCAACTGAGCCGGTGGTTTGCCTGATGGTAAGCGATCGCCAGCGCTCCCGATCATTCGCAGGCAGGCAGCGAATTTGTAGTGCGAATATGCTGTTTTCTTTTAAGGGGTAAGGGATAAGGAAAGGATTGATGACCGGAAAGGAGGAATGGATAGGAAGGGTGAGGAAAAGGAAACAGCTCGGCTCCCCCACTCACCCTACGAAACAAAGTACCATGCTACTATTTCACGTCGGTCTTCTGATAAGCTAATTGTGTGTTATTAATTGATGATAACTCTGTGAGAATATAATAAAAAAAATTAAATAACTATCTAATGATATGATCAAATAAACTATCTCATTTGCTCTAATAAATACAGAGCTGTATTTTCTTGGGTTTGATTTTACGCGAGTGTCATACATTTGGAAATTAAATACGTTTTTAACAGATTTTAAACGCGACTTATTCATTATATATTTACCTCACGTTTCGAACACTTATACAGAGTAACCGTATGGAAATCAATTATTTGATCCTTGCGATCCTTAATAGAGTGACAAAGCAAACTCATGAAATTATTGTGTTTTCATCTACCAACATACAGGTGAAGTTAATATAAGAAAGCGCCAGTATATAAGTGTATAATCTATGGAAAAGCGTTTTAAAAAGAAACACATACGTTGAGTTTCTCTCTAAAACATTTCTCTTACAAATTCGGCTAATAAATGAAAGCGTACCGTACAAAAATATTAGATCGAAAATGTTCTGTTAAACGTGTACTATTTTTTATAAGGACCAGCGAAGCGCGTTCTCTCTAAAACTGTTGGACACCGCTTAATTTAATCGTTTTTTTATCAAATGATTCCAGTTGAGAAAATGTTTATATATAACTTATATGAATAATTATTACAGTTTACACATACGTTTAAAATACATGAATTCCATTATTTAACGTATAAATATTAATTTTAAATATTTTACAGCAGTAACTGATGATTATCACATTGCAATAAGATGGCAACACTAGCAGTTGCCTGCTATTTCATTCGTACAATATTAATAATTAAAAAAAAAACTGTTCAGGGGATTAATCCAAATTTCAAACTTATTTAAAGTTCCCAGAACCCAGTTTGTGTTGGCGGCCTTCTTGGATTTTTAATTCGTCATGTTCTATGTATTCTACTAGGCTAGCTCTATTACATACACAAACTATATATTTATATTATTAATAAGTATAGATTCATATTATAACGACCCCTTTGATGCGATATCTATCCTATCCTACAAATGGATGATGATGAATGATAGATGGGATTTATGTGTATGTATGTTTGTTACTCTTTCACGCAAAATCTACTGAACCGATTGCAATAAAATTTGGTACCTAGATAGCTGGACAACTGGAATAACACATAGGCAACTTTTTATCCCGATATTCTTACGAAATACAGACTTACGCTTAAGCTAGTTATTAGTATATAACATAAATTAATCATGATTTCAATAATCCAATACTCATATAACAATGAGAAATGACTCAAATACAACCTTCAAAATGAAACAACAATCTACGAAACGAAAAATTTAGTGAAGCGTAATCAAGAAAAAACGCAGTTTTTAAGCAACAAAACTAAAAAAAACAACATTCTAATTGAGAACCTTCTATGTTTCTGGGTTAGTCTGTAAAACCAGAACTTGCCAATAAATTAAAAGCCAATCAGCATCAAGTACTCACCAAGGACAAAGCAAGCGGTATACACTCCACCACCAAGTGCCGGCTCCAAGAACTCCAGGACTATGAACATCTCATAGTTCAATGAGAAAGCGCGGATTACGCCAAACACACCATTGGCAACGCTCGCGAATACCACGGCCAGCCGACGGCCGAACTTGTCTGAGATGAGGCCCGTTAGTGGTATGGATATGAAGAAGCCAGCGTTGTGGACTGTGCCCACTAGAGACCGCTTCCAATCCTGACAGCCGAGGTTGAACTGAAAAATAATGCAATGTGGAGGGTAGTTTGTGTTATAGTGGGTATTTAAGTAACAACAACAGTAAGATAACATATTTATACTATAATAATAAAGTTTGTTTTATTCGTTTGTTTAAATGTGCTAATCTCAGAAACTATTGGACTGATTTCAAAAACCACCAAACCACGTGTGGACTTCATAATGTGCTATTTCCCTCTATAATATACATAATTCAAACAAAAGTTTAGTAGAGTTTGCATCAAAGAGTTACAAATCCACATTCAAATACGAATTCAGTGGATTCATCTCTGCACAAACATTCGAAATTAGTTTAAGTATGCTTCGCTTATATATTACAAAAACATTTCATAACCTTCTTTCAAAAGACATAGTGAAGTCCCGTGTCCCCTAGTGGGGTATGGGGCAGATGATGTACATCCGTTTCACTGATCGATTTTCTTTATCGTGATCAGCCTTCTGTGTCCGGCCAGACCGAGACATTTTTTTTTTGTGCGTCCCCACCGGGAATTGAACCCAGAACCCCTCGGTTCTACGCTCAAGCGTTAACCACATTACCAAGGAGGCGGTCGCTTCAAAAGACATAGTCATACCTTTATTTGGCACCAAAACAGAAATACAGTACAAGAAAATCAAACAATTGCGTTAAGTACCAATTTATAAATAATGATATGACTTATATGGTATAAGTATAAGTAACAGAGAAAGTTTCTGTTACACTGGTGTTCAAAAACAAAATTAATATTGCGGGTAATTAAATGTTTTTATTAGTAGTAACACAGGTGACTAGTAAGCCTTCGATCAGGTTGAACCGTGGAAAAATAAAACCGCTAACTTTGAGAAAAAGAAACTTTGAGAAGAAGAAATTTGGGAAGAGTTTAAAAATAGAACCAAATGGGAGGTATCAGCTTTCAAATAAAAAAAAAAGAATTATTAATATCGGTTCAACCAGAAAAAAGTTACGAGGTAACAAACACAAAAAAATACAGTCGGCTTGACAACCTACTCATTTTTTAAGTCGGTTGAAAAAGCAGTCGGTTGAAATACTTTTTATTATAAGAGATCTCCTTCAGACAACCATTAAGCATTTATTGCCTTAAAGTATAATATATTTTCATTATCTATCTAATTTTATTTCGAATAGATTATATTATTATATAATATGGGAAAAATAAACATACATATATACATATACATATATACATATATACTTAGTCTGGCCATAAATACTGTTACACTTAATTATAAAAAAATATTACATTTGAATTTCGAA